>NW_006921399.1:0-84825 GCF_000392275.1 Phaeoacremonium minimum UCRPA7
CCTGACTAATCTAACATTCGCCTCTGGGCTGCCCTAGATGGCGAATGTTAGATTAGTCAGGTATAACAGCAATTGTGGCACCTACAACTGCTTCCATAGCTTCACTTGTTACGATCCTCTTTGAACTTAAAAAGCGCAAAGGTGTCGACAGTCAGAATCATAGCATCCGAATAAAAGTAAATAAAAGAACAGAAGTCACCGCATCGCCGAGGTCCCTTGGTTCTTCTACTTTCCAGCCGCAGATTTTCGTAATCAGACGTCCACACGCCAGGCAGACTGCTTCCGCCTGGCAGCCGTCCGGCTTGATACATGAAACCCTTATTAGCTGTCAGTCACCGCTCGGCACTTACTCTAACATCGTACTAGTGTGAATTGCTCCCCTGTCGTGGTCTGAAACACAGCCACAGTGCTCGCCATTGAGCCGGCGCTTAGCTGTGCACAAACAGCCCCCAACTGCGAAATCCATACACCATCTTGTAGGGCTTAGCCGGCCGACACAGACAATTAGGCATTCTAGACGCATATTTCAGCGCGAGTGGGTTGTAGTGTGACTGCGGGGTGAAACTGCCTCTCCAAGGACCCCACCGCTGTTGGGCAAATCCTGGACATGGGTTGCCTCATAATATGAGACGTGACATATTCACCAAGTTTTTGCTCGCCACCATAGGTTTCAAAACATTGGTCGTGGTTCGTACAGGCCACGATCGAATATCGAAACTCACGATGTTCAAAAGCTATTAGGCTTGAACATCGTGCCAAGCTTGCCATGGGCCGCAAGACTGGGGATCATATTGTTACTTCCGCACCAGGAAGTGTACAAGACGAGTCTGACGCGTCTGGGTACACTGACATGTGGAGGGACCTAACTCAGAAGCTTGACAACAACCCAGAATTCCTAACATTGAACGAAGTGCACGATCGAGAGTCATTAGAAGCACTTATCCGCAAAGTCCGCGATGAGTATTCCGAGTTCCAGGACGCGGGGGGGTCAAAAGCTAGGCGGGTTGGAAAGAAAGTGCAGGTGGTGTGTGCCGCAGTATCACGACTTCTCGAAAACTATTCAGGAATTGCCGAGATTATCAAAGGCATCGACTCGAGAGGTGGGCCCCTTGCATATGGAACGTTATCTATCATAGTATCTGTGCGTATTGCCGGGCATCAACCATTATGGCTGCTGATGAATATCTAGATTGCTCGGCACAAGCAATTACACGAAGAGCGTATTACTTCAAACTTACTTCAGATCAGCGACTGGCTTGAAGACCTCCGAGATTACCAGAATATCTGGCACGAGGGAGAAAATCAAGTACTGACAAGGCTAGCAATTGAAGTTCACAGACATATGCTCCATTTTGTATTGGGCGTGTGGAATTATTACTCCGGCTCCCGTGCTAGTGAGTCAACAATCCCTAGGGGAGCTGCGATTCTTGACCTAACATATAGTGTCTCCAGGCAGGATATGGCAAGCCATGCGAAATTCATCCAAGCATAGCTTGGAAGTTGAGTTGCAAAATTTACGGAGTGCTATAAAAAGGGCGCTAGGAGAGACACGAAAACTTCACCACAAGGAGAACAGAGAGATGGCCCGCAGAATTGAAGACTTAGAAAGACAAAATATCAGTACGTGTACCCGCGGCGATGAAAGGTATATTTTTGCAAGAGACTGACATAGTTTTAGCGCTTATTAATAAAGAATGGACAGATAGCCTATCCAACATTCGCAATCAGTTGGCATGCACATCACCTATCAACGTGGAAAGTTATGCTCGAGATTTGAGGCTTGATCGAATAGCCCTGGCAGCAGACGACGGAAGCGTGTCTACCGAAGGTCATGACAGCCTGGAGAGTCTAAATCAGTGTAAGGACTTCAACGAGTGGGCTCTGTGTGACAAAAGCTGCATGATCTTGTTACGAGCCATACACGGAGACGGGTCCAATGTCAGCCGGCCTTTATGGCTTTCACCAGCTCTCGCTGACTACGCGTCATCATTACCCGAGCAGGGTGGGAAGAAATTGTTCTATGCCGTACAGAAGACTTCAGAGAAGCCGGCGTCCATTCTGTCACACATAATCTGCGAGATCCTATCATGGGATCGGAGCTTTTTTGACCAGCAGAAGCAGATCGTCCATCATACATTAGCATCGATAGACCTCCGCAGCGACAATTTCGATGCACTTCTAGACTTGTTCAGTCGACTGGCAAAGTCTTGGTACGTTCAGCATCCTGGGGATACGTTCTACATCATCGTTGATAGACTCGACGGCTTCCTCCAAAAGGATCACAGTGGGGTAGCTTTGAGGCAGGTTTTCCAGTTGCTAGAAGAGGTACTGCAGCTGATGCATAGTGTTAATGGGGTCATTAAAACTTGCTTTCTCGTCCAAGCCGGCGTCTGGCACGAGAACCCAGGGCTTCACTGGCAGCTTAATAATGCTGTAAATAAGAATTCGACACAATACTTCAAGGACCCGGGGCTGTGGATTCAAACTGATCCCTCGGATTGAAGAAAGTAACGTCAATGATATCATTATGATAGTAATTCGAAGGATAATTATACTCACATCCAAACTCCAACGCCAAGATCCTAAACGGTCTACAGCCTGGTTCTCATATTTCGAGTTCGGAAGTCGGCGTATTGTCGTTTTGGGTGAGATAGCCCTGTTGATTATCTTATGGGTATACGTCACACCATTACAGTTGACGATTCTTATTACCTTGTGAAGTCTTGAATAAACGCGTCAACAAACAGGCAACCGTCATCAATCCATGAATTAGTTGAAAACTACGCATGATCATGGACAAGATATTTCGCGCATGGGCTTACCGCTTATCAAACATCAACTGGGAAACCAAAATGTCAGCACCTATTATAGTGCAACTACCAGGGCTTCGTGGCCAGGATGACGTTAGGGCGGGCTAGTGTTAACCGGAGCCTATCGGTAGGCCCAATAGCAGGAGGAGCATTACTACGGTAAGGTAGATCGCCCGCGGACTCCGACACACTAAGAGCCGCGGGACGCGGCCTTTCACGCCGAATAAAAGAGGCTGAATTGTCTTGATTGACATGTAGTTGTCTTCATTGTGGGAGCACGAGTAAGAGTAGCAAAATGGGCCATCACAATCGTCACTATTCCGGTGATCCTTACGCACATAGTGGCGTTTGGGGGTCACCAACAAGTGCTGCGAAGTAAGTCAGTCCATTCATTTGTGGTACTGATGTTGAAAATATCGTCACTTATACTAGGGTAGCTTTTGTGAGGAAGATTACGTTGTGACCAAATATTTAGCAGAATTCGTCAACACACTTACAAATTTGGCCTATGGTAATAGATAATCCCCCACACAGCCCGCATTTTGCCCTCTAACTACTTAAATCAGTCTATTACGCTGTGCGATATCCTGGGCGGCCTGTAGGAAAGGCATGGTATAGACTCGATTTCATGGCATGGTCGTTGTTCTTAGTAGGAGTTGGCTCTCTGCTCTTTCACGCCACATTACTTCAGACCTGCCAGTACTCCGACGATTTATCGATGTTTCTCCTCGCAGGTGCTCTGTTACAAGCATTGTATACCTTCAATCAGACCAACACTCTTAGTCACGTTATTAGTACCGTTATCGCATTGAGCATTGGAGGCATTTCCGTTCTCTACGTCCAATCAGGCAGTCTCCTTTTCCACTCAACAGCATTTGCCACGTTTCTTACGTTCATCTGGCCACGGACATTGTACCTCGTGTACCAGACAAATCGTCCTCAACGGGAAGTCAGCCGATTAATCAGAAGGTTTTGGAGAGCCGTCGCAGTGCTGTTAGTTGGGTTCATAATCTGGAATGTTGATTTGGAGTATTGTTTCCCTCTGCGGAACATGAGACGTAAATTAGGTTTGCCTTGGGCATGGCTCCTGGAAGGTCATGGCTGGTGGCACATCTTGACGGCAGCTGGAGCAAGCGAGTATATCAAATTAACCCGAGAATTAACGCGTATGTTGTCCCTGGTTGTGTTTATAGACAGCGATTGACTTTGGTTTACAGATTAGAGACTCATCATCATCTTGCATCATCGCATTTGTCAAATCTTAGGATATCTTCCGACTAAAACACGTACGAAGTGTAGAACAATAGATTGTTAGCTTCTGAAAAGGAGCAAATTGTGTTGATTTGATGAATACGTGACTATGGTTATTCAACATTGTTTATCGCTTGCATTTGTTCACACTTGCTCCTCCAGTCCACTGCAGAGTAGTGGGTATCAGAGGTTGGATCACCTTCAACCACACTGTCTCGTACAGTCCTGGTGCGCCACCAGCAGCTGTGCTACCTGGCTCCAAACTTCCCAATTGGGCAGAGTCAGTGCAGCAAGGTGACGCGTTGCCCCAGAATGGACCAGCTGCCCATGCAGTCCATCCGAGGTATTCTGAGTTATCCTCCATGTACTCCAGCGCATCTTGCAGCATTGTAGCGCAACCAGTGGTATTGGAGCCTCCAAACTCCGTAATCATTGCCTTTAGGTTGTGATCTTTCAGCCACGCAGTTAGCTTGTCTAAGTTGGTTGCAAAGGGTTGTGTGCACTCGGTATGGCCGCCGCTATAGTCTTGATCGAGATACTCGTGGATGTCAATGACGAAGTTCTTGGCCGAGTCATTAATCAGATGCATATAGTCAGAATTGGGCAACAATTCGCCTCCCCAGTTTTCCGTCCAGCTATGACCCCCAGTCCACTGGTTTCCCGGGACTAGAATGAGGTTTTCGGCTCCGGCAGCTCGTATGGCATTCACAGCAGCCTGATTATTTGCCAAAACAAGGGTGGTAGGCATGTCATGGGGCTCGTTCATAAGCCCAAACATGACACGATCATTGTCCTTGAAGCGGCTCGCCAGCTCTCCCCAAAAAGCACCAAACTGCTCGGTTGTGGCGGCTGTTGGGTCAGATGTGTTGCCTATGACACTTCCGGAAAATGGCTGTGATGAAGGGTCATTATATCGCATATAGTTATGTGGATCAAGAATGGCGTCTACAAAAGTCAGACCAGGCATGCGACAACACGATATTGATAGCTACTCACATGCCTTCTTGGTCACTGTGATATAATCGATGGCCTGCTTGTAGAAGTCAAAGTGCTTTACGTCTGTCAGCAAGCTCACCCCCAATCAATTGATTATTTCAGTTCTCGGCGCATACCGTTTCATTGAACTTCGCACCAAGACCATACGACAGGGGGCACATGCGCTCTAGGAGGAAGGCCACACGAAACGTATTGACCTTATTTTGGTCGACAAACACATCAACTGCTGCCGTATTGATAAATGAATAGTCCACGCCAAAGCGACCTGGTAAGCCGGTACCCGGAGTAGCAGAAGCACTCCAGACACCAAACTCGCCACTGGACTCGGCAACTCCAGCATACAAGATTGTAGCCGAGGCCCCCACGATGGACGTTGCGATTGCTAAAGCTGGCTTCATGTTGGGCTTCTGATGACCTTGCGGATCGCAAAGAATCTTGGGGACTCAGACTTTCTGGGCGGATGCCTGTTGTCTTTTATGAACATCTTGAAGGTTAGACATTCTACAGAGGGTTGTATCGGACCCCCCAGGTACCGGGAATGCCACCCCAAGCGATCAACATCGGAAATTGAGGCCACAACCAATCCGTGCTTGCTTGCCGGGCTTCTAGGAATTGCCATCCGGGAATGACACCGCAGGTATACTATAGAAATCGCTTGCAGCTTGTGGCATGCAAGGTACCGGCAATCTGTCCTTGTTTATTCGAGAGCTAGCCCGCCTAGGCGAAGCTTGTTGTGGGGAGATGGAGATGCTTCCTCCGTGCCCAATCTTAGCCAAAACGAACACGGAATCGGCCATCACACGGCGAATGCTGTTCCGCTCTCGAACACCTGTAGATTCTCCAAGTTGCTGTGCAAGATGCTTCCAAACTCCACATTGCTATACTTTCTCTACTTGAAATTTAAGGTTTTGTAATTCGATGATTGAATAAAAGCAAACTCCCTATAAGCACTGAAACAAAGCCCCACAAGGTCGTATTACACTAATCTTCGAATTTGCATCAAAAGTTCCTGGTCATTCTGACAAATTTTCACTTATCTTGTCTACCGATTTAATCTGCATTGAGATCAGGGAATGACCATATCGTCGGTATCGATCGGGATTTACGCCTGGGAAACTTGGTAGCAATCGCTCGATCATCGCAGCCTAACACCGAGAAGATGACATCTCGATGTGCTCCACAAATGGTGGACCATCCTCCATCAGACGTAAAGGACTGCTTGAACCTTGCGTTTTGAGAATTGCAGCTTTGTTCCGTCGTATCCTCCTCCTAAACCAGAGCAGCCAAACTGCAAGGACAATAACCGTCAGAGGCACGGCGACGGCTGGCATGACCCATACTTTGTGCGAGACGCTCATGAAACTCGAACCGGCTTCAAAAAACGGTGTACTGAAGACACCCTGAGTAGGTTCAGGTTAGTCGTAGGAAGCACAAGTCAGCAAGTAGAGACGACGTACTGCGACAAATGTTGGGGGAAGAAAAATCATTGTGACGACAGCTAGTGTGAACATAGATGTGCTATCTCTCTGACTCTGTAGTGCCACTAGTGTGGTCACATTCGATATGTGCTGGTTGACATGATTGTCATGCTGGGCAGCAAGATGATGTAGCTATGAGATATCAGTTTTCTGACTAATTTCCTTCTAAGATTGACCATACGAGGTTTATCCTGCTTTGTGTCCTATCTCGATATGTCATAGCCCATCGTTTGTAAAATTGACAAGTGGAGTTGAGTTGCTCCAGTGGCTGATCACAGCCCTCCAAGCTTTCCCGCCCCGGAATGAGCATACGATACAATTCTTTGAGATTGCATAAATGCTCTTCGAGATCTAAAAGATCTTTGCAGATCGTATGCCAATTGACAGATAGATCGTGTAAACGTTTGGTCTGTTCACCGATAGGCGACTGATCGGTCTCTTTCTCAATACTAATGAGCTTGGTGTTTCTTTCTGAGATGGCACGGCGGTAGCTGTTGAGTAATTCATCGGCAACCAAGACATCGGTGTAGAACAGTTTGCTTGCACTTGTTATGTTGCTCTTGACAGCCTCTACTATGTAGTTGATCATTCGTGGGGGGAAGTTAACGCAGAAGTAAGTCGTTGTGGAAAGGTCAGTCCGAGATTGAACGAAGGAGTGAGCCGAGTCGGGCTCGTCCCAAGTCCAGAAGCCGTAATGAATTGCTATCTCTTTGTTAATGATCATGAATATCAACCGAGTTAGGAGTATTTACTACCAAGAGATTCCAATTTTCTGTCACTATCTTTCCGCAAAGTTGATCCAAACGCTAGCCTTGTCCAATCCTCTGTTTCGTAGACGTTTGATATGAACTTCTCAGATAGACCCGATTCGTCACGAAGAAGAGTCAATACTGTCGGATCAACATGAACGTGAAAACTTTGCCGACTTCGGCGACCACTTATGAAACTGGATAGAGAAGTTAGATGAGAATCGAAGAAACAAGAATCAGGATGAGCAGCATACAAAACTTTAAGCCGCGTGGTCTTGGGATGGGCTTTTCGTCCTTTTAGCCATTTCTCGAGTGACTCGGGGTCCAAATGCGGCGACCAATCTCCCTGGCTTAGCTATTTACATGCGACATTCGGCATGAGGTCATTTCTCACCTACTTGCTGGCTGTCACTTACTTCGAGAATCGAAGTCAAGGAAGAGTTCCGACAACAATTCGAAGCAACACTAATCGTGTCTTTGAACTGTGGTTGGAAGACAAGCTCCCCTAGATGATTCATTATCACCGTAAATGTCTGGAAATTTGAGGCTTTTCTTACTTTTGTGTGGTTCAGAGGAGACTATGGAAGTAGACGGAGGCGAGGCTCTAAATAGGTGAAGTCTCGGAACTGGAGGCCTGAAGAGAGCGACGCGGGGTTCCTCCAGAGAGCGAACGCCTGAGGCTGACTAGAGCAATTTCTTTTTGTCACTTGCATGCCTTAAATGGTGCTGCTTTAAGCTAGAGCCACACCACAGATCAAAGAACTGAGTTCAAAGATAAATAGAGCGAGCAAGAATGTCTATTTGATGTTAAGAATGCTGTACAAGCGGCCGAAGAAGAGCTGAAAAGCGGAGAGTGTCAGCAGATAGGCAGAGCCATACCAGCCCACGTCGTTGAGTGCATGAAAGTTATCAGTGATTCGAGGGATCGCCGCTGCAAAGATGGTGTTATTCAACGCAACACAAAGAACAGCCAGTTCTCATCCAATGATGATGATAGCTAATTTCAATCGCTTTGGATAGTTCTCTATATCCTCAGCAACCCCCCATCTTGAGCGTCAGCCTTTTCCAATGAATGAAGATCAGCTGGCAGTTCGATGTTCGATACAATATCATTGTCGGTGGGCTCTAGAGACTGTGCTAATGGCTTCGCAGAGGGAATGGAAGATCCTGGTTTCTCGGACTAGTGTCCATAGACGACTGTCGAAACACCCGTGATTTCGGTCTTTAGTCTCTCCAAGTCGTTGTTCGGCAACATGTACGTTAGGGGTATCTCGATAGGAGAATCGGCGGTTTCCATGATAGGTACGTCTCTAGCCTCTAGATATGATTATGAAAATATGAAATGTGTCATTTGTCCTCTTGAAATGCACAAAGGGCCCTAGCTACTCCGCTGGGAGGCTAATAGGACAGTATCAACGAGTTGGTTATAGGCATACTTGATGCTGGCGGGACGTGTTTCAGATAGGATATCGAAGCCTCTCTCACATATTCACGGAACCGACCAAACGCGAGCATCATCTATATAGTATCACAATTCATTAATAGCCCTGGTGGAAGACCTAAGTGATGGCAATTGTTCCCCATTGACACCGTCCTGGCTGAACAAGGTACCCACCCCGGTTGTCAGGATTCACATCAACGTCTTGACCGCTTCTGGTTGGCGGACATCGCTCGGGTGGGTAGCTCAGTTACAGAGAAAGACTTAACTACGAAATTTGGTCCTATCACACATACTATTGGTCTTTGTGGATGTACTCGATCTGGGTTAGAAAACTATGTCCGATGCAGGTACACGCAAATACAGGCACCTTCTCCACCAGAATGACTTCGCCGAGGAGATAACTTCTATCTATCTCATGACTAGAACTTAGATGGTCATGAACGGGGCTCCGTTTAATTTGTTATCGTGTCGTCAAGGTGGAATAAGAGTGCGCGGTAGCGAAATACCGCCCTTTCGGGTACTTTCCAAGCGGAAGTTCTCACTAACAACAGCTCTCAAAATTTAACCCATAATCGCCAGACGCTACAGCTAGAATAGGACTTTTCCTGGTCCTCGGTTGAGTTCATTTAGCATTTAGCATCTACATATACAGCTCCTTTATCCCCTGCATTGTTTGAAAATTTGACGGCCACTGCCTATAATGCCACTGGTGAGTTAAAGCAGCGAGTGGCTGAGCCGAGCTGCTGTGTGAGACAGCCCTGCCCCCCACGATTTGGCGCTCACAGGCCAATAAGCAAGCAATGTGACAGATGGAGAAAAGCCCTGCCAAAACTTAGCGGCGCCAAACACCTCCAGCCGTCATGGTGTACATTTAGGCTGGTGCACCATCATTTCAACCCAAACCCGTCTCCTTCACCATCCACCCAAATGACAATGTTCGTCGGTGGATCTGGCATGTCGGTGAAGAACCGCCGTATCTCCTCGTCACTGTATCTTAAACTGAAGTGCATCACTACAAAGGTAGTCTTTGGCCATCTTCTAACAACCTTTTCGAGATCAGCCCAGTAGGTATGCTTAGTTTTGACAGCCTGGTCCTTGTGCTCCTCATACAGGAAACTGCACTCGGTTATGACCACAGGAATTCCCTCCTGAAGCCATATCGGATCAGATGCTAATGTTGCCGCTGTTGTATCGCCGAGGAAAGCGAATATGGGAGTCGTATGCGGAGCCGTGATTTCAACACCGGATTGGCGGAGCTTTTTCAGCTCTTGCCCCGGTATCGAGCCATAATCTGGTTTTAATCGGTACGTCGTCGATGTGAAAACGTACCCGACACATGGTACTGTGTGGTCACAATTGAAAACCAAGGCTTGGATGTCTTTGACCCGCCGAAGGGAGACTATGTCGCTATGCTTCACGCCGTGAGTGGAATGAGTGTCTAAGAGGCCAGGCGCAGAGTCATCGCTTTTTTGTGAGTCATCTGAGTGTGCTATCTCATCATCGACATCAATGACCCCGCCTAGATTCAATATCGTTTTGGCGTGTATAAAGTTATCCAATGCTGTCCGCATCTCTTGTGGACAGTAGATATCTGGCGGATCATCACGCTTGACAAAAGCAGGCGACAGCAAGGTATGGTCGCTGTGGCCATGCGTGAGGAAGATGTGCTTGGGCCGTAGCTTGTTGACGCACAGGCCGGCATCGAGTAGTAGATTGAGCTGCGGGATCACGAAGGACGTGTGCCAGGCTGCGCGCGATTTGCCGGTAAGGACATAGTGACTGTATGGCTTTGGAAAGCGCCATTCCAAAACTTCGGAACGAGAGGATTGTGGTAGCGGCGTCGCGAAGGTCGGATGGGACATGACGCCTTACCTAGGTAATGTGAAGAGACAAACTGGGAGGCGATAGTGATCAATGCAATTTTAATGGTGTTGTTCTCGCTAGAGCTTCTAGGTCCTTAGGTAGGTAGGCGCTAATGCATTACCAGTGGCAAGCTAGCGGCTACGGGAGGGCATCAAGTGGCAGCCCCTATTCCTCTTACTACACAAATTTCCTTCCTTTCAAAAACCTCTTGAGCCTCGATCATCACCAACACCTCTCAAATTTGTCGCCAGGTCAACATCCAAGTCCGATTGTTCGCCCTCCATCCTCGCCTTTTCAACCTTTCTCGAAAACATCGAGGGATACCAAATGTTGTACACTGCCATTACTGCTACCATCGGTAGTGCATCAAAGATGTAGAGGTACGCCTCATGTCGCATGATTTGCCCTTGGAACCCTTCGATAAACTCTGCCACCCGTACAATGGACCGGACCATTATAAGCCCGCTTGATATATAGATTGTTCGCATATGCTCTTTCCATGGCAGAAGCACAAGCTTGGATTGACTACTTGGCTTAGCGGACAATCGATGATGGAAAAGTGCAGAGACAGCGATGAAGAACCCGAAAATAACGATTTGAAGTAGCAAGCCTCCGAGAATGATATGGGATCCTAGCCTCGATGTTGCACCATTACTGCTGGCCATCAGTCCACCTCCTATATTATGTTAGAGTTCTCAAAAACAATCAATACAAGTTCATAGTGTCAGAAAAAGATGTCTTGCAAGACTAATACATACCACCAAGTTGTATGAGAAAGGAGAGGACGTCACTCGTCACAAAGATTGTTGTCAACCATCTAGTTTTGACCAAGCTGTATTTTTCTCCATTCACACTGATAATAATACGACCTAAGATCATGTAGATGCTGGCTGCAAGTAGTGCTGGGGCCACGAGCAAAAGAAGTGACTGGATGACGAATGGAGCAAGAGTCAAGTTCGGAGCTTGCTTGTTGGAAACGCTACGAGTTGCATACCCGACTATTTCAACTATATGAATTAGAATTAGCACGTCGTATGGCGGTCATAGAACAGTGGTCAAGTAGGTGTGGCACATACAAATACCGCCTATGAGCAATGGAGTGAAGTACCAGGTCCTCCGCTTTGCGATTAAAAGCAAATGCCACCCAGTTGACAGTCCGAAGAGAATTGCGAACAAACAAGCAGCGGCTAGAGAGGGTCTGTAATGATAGTATTTGAAATGTTCATCTGGATTTGTTGTCATTTTAGGAATTATGCTGGTTTAAGCTTGCTGTTATTGGTTCGATACGGTTCAGGAAAGTGCAAAAAATTGTATCAAGAAAGGTCTTGGGAGAAGGTAATGCTTATATTAAGAAGGTGTTGAAATGATGAAATACAATCCAGAATCAGAGAGAGACCGCTCCACTGGCGATAGATATATAATTCATCGGCGTCTTCTTAGAGGATTATCATTCTTAGCGACTTATCTAAAGTCTCCGAATTCTCCGTTGAACGGGAAGTTGATCACGTGGTCGGAATTTTGAGAAGGCTTATCGAAATTCCCGTGCTTTCCGTTCACATCGTCAACAACTCAACAAGAATTACAACTATGTCAGATTTGCGATCGGCTTCTCGGAGTGCTAGATGGGGAACGGCATGTTTTCCTTGTGCAAGGGCTAAAGCAAGGTGCATTCGTTTTGCCGGTAAACCCGACACCAAATGCAGCAGGTGAGCCTGGCAATCTGCCGTTGAGGTCTCCTGTGGGGGAAGATCTGGCAGACTCATTTTATTACTGATTCACTGATCAAGCTATCTCTCGAGTAGATGCCAAGATTTGCAGAAGTGCTGTACCGAACAGGTCTCCAAGCCAAGAAAGAAGAGGCAATCCAAGCTTCAGTAAGTGGTCGATCTCTCCCACGTGTCATAAATCATCTGATGAAAATGTACCCTAAACAGGACAACACCATATCAAAAACTGCCTCTAGATGATCTCGTGGTTTCTTTCATACAGACAAACTCGGAGGACAACATCACAAAGAATACAACAAGCCGCTGCGTCACACCCACAAGTCCAGTCAAACTATCAAGACGAGAACACAGCCAGGTTCATGAAAACGACGCTAAAGCAAACGCATCTCTGCCCGGTTTCAATGCTTTTGCACGCCCAACATGTACATGCCAGGTCGTACAGGAGTCAAAAGATGATGGTCCCATAGAGCAAAATGAAAAGCTCTTGTCGATTTACCAGACTCAACTGAGTCCTCAATTCCCCTTCGTCGTTATCCCAGCCAGTACAACTCTCAAGCAGTTGGAAGAGACTCGACCGTTTCTTCTCAAGGTAATCAAGATGGTTGCCTCTCTACAACATCGACAGTCAATGTGGAAACAGAGCTACACCGTGATGCGACATATTTCCGAAGCCGTGATCATGGGCTCAGAGCGGTCATTAGACCTCCTCCAAGGAATTCTGATCTTTCTAGGCTATTACCATTATTTCTGTCTTGCCCATGGCCAGTTCAACAATCTTGCACACCTAGCAAGAAGTATGATCGAAGATATGGATATGGACCGGCGCTCCCGGCCACACGACGATTTCCGATCAGTTGCAATGGATCCCGAAGAATTAAAAAGAATGACAAATGATGAGAGAAGGGCTGTGGTTGGTGTTTGGTATATCAGCTCTAAGTTTGTGTCCCTGCCTGTAATATAGGACACTGAAGTAATTGCTCTCACAGTGCGGCTTTAGCTTTCAACAAACTCCATTCTCCAAGATTTACAAAACACATCAGCTTGTGTCTTGAGGAATTAATGACTGCAGCGGAATATGAAACAGACGAGCTATTGGTGCAACTGGTGCGAGTTCAGCATCTGACGGAAAGAGTGTTTCAATTCAATCATAGAGATCAACTCGTTGACGAATCGTTAAGACCAAGCCTACAAGATTCGTTTAGCACGGATCACTTGTCTCAGCTTCGAGCAGAAATGCAACAACTCGAAGCTTCGGTTCCTCAGAAACTTAAAGGCAATTGTCAGACACCTACATCGCACAATAAATGTGTACAAGCGCTGACACGAGAACAAGACCTGTTATCTAGTCATTATAGTACTGTCAGAATACGCGTCTACGAGTCCTTGATGGCCTATGCGAGCACGCCATCGTCTATTCACCCCATGTCTACTCCATCTGCCGACTATGAAAGCCTGAACAATTATCATACCGCTACTACCGAATTCCAATCTTGGCTCGAAACTTGGCTAAATATACCTGTTTGCTATTACTTTTACATGCCGCAGCCGGGCTATGGTCACTTGATATTCGCCGTTGCAATACTCGTCCGCCGGGCTAGGCTACTGCTACTTGCACGTAGCCAGCCCACCATTGCTTCTGGTGGGTCAGATCGACTGAACATGAGTGTCATTGCTGCTCAAACCATCCCTACTTACTCGCCTGAAAGTATATCTCAAGGTTTGATGATCGGGGCTCTAGAGTCTCTTGCGGCGCGCTTTGTTGCCGCTAAGGAAGAGATTGGTGTCGCCCTAGGGATAAAATGGAGCAATGATCTTCTAGATCTAATAGCAAGAAAGATTAGGGCTAGAAAGAGTCGTATAGAGAAGTGGGTTAGTATCATTGCAACTGGCGAGAGTTCATTACATAGTGATACTGAGGTGTCTGGCTCTTCAGAGAACGAAGTACAGTACGCGGCTGTGGACTGCTGGTCACTAGAGCTCAGCGAAACGCTGCTAGGCGACGATGACCCAGGAAATTGGTTCTGGTCAGATGATTTGTTTCTAGGAACTTGAGTTCGGGTGAAAACACGTCGCGTGTTGCCGATTACAATATTTGAAGAGGCTCGCACCTAAAATGTTCCTACACTAATCAGTCTAATCTTCGCTTCTTTCTTACAAGTAGTTCAATTTTGATCACCTAGATCGCTCGCTCATTCAAACGCGGCATTGCTTGCCATGATTTAAAAACATAAATGCATCACCATAACCATTTAATTTGCTTATTAAGAGCGTCGAACATAATCAAACATATCCTGGCCCTCAAAACGTAACAGTATATCTCTCATCCACAGCTGTTTCAATAGACGTAGTTTCCGCCACACCAGCAAGGTAAAAAGGCCTCCCATCTTGAACACGAACAAGCAATGGCTTCCCTTGGGAGGAGGTGATGATAGCTTCTGTTACCATCCCGTCTTTCCAGGTCATGTCCACAAGAAAACCACCCCGTGCTACAAATCCCTTCAAATTCCCTGACGTGAGCCCGGTCTTAGGTAATGCTGGTCCCAAATGGAGAACGCCAGCATGACTTTGTACTAGCATTTCAATGAGGGCACTGGTAATACCAGAGTTTCCATCGATTTGAAAGTAGCCGCCGTTTCTGCTCATCATACTGGGCCAAACCCACCTTCCTACATAAGTGATTGCATTCACCAATGCATTCGCTCCGTCGAATAAGCGGGCATGTAACACACTTGCCCATACGACGCTCCATGATGTGCCCCCGCTACCATTCTCCATACGCCACCGTAGCAACTTGTATGCGGCATCAGACGCAGTCTTATTCTTGAGCGGCGATACCCAGGTGCCTGGGTGTACACACACGAGGGGCGAGAAATGGCGGTGCCCTGGTTCATTCTCCTCAAATTCTTGCGACCATTCCAGCAGCCGGCCCGTAGAGCCAACAGCGACACCCTGGATCTTCGACCGGAACATCTCCGCTTCAGCTACTCCATCTGTGAGACCCAGAGCCGAAGACATGTCCAGGAAGCCAGTCAGAACCTCCCACATGATACTGCGGTCTACCATAACCCCAGCATCAAGACCAGTTGTGCTACCAGCCACGGACATGTTCTCTGGTATGATGTATGAGTTTTCGGGCGAGCATCCGGGAGAAGTGACATAGTAGCCATCTCTCTCTACCACATACGTATAGAAGAATTCGATCGAGTCCTTTAGGATAGGCAGTGCTGCATCTTTCGCAAAGGCGTCGTTACCCGTAAACCTCCAATACTCAATCGCTTCGAAAGACAACCACGCACCACCAAGTGGAAAAGGACTGAAAATGGAACTAGCATGAAATGGAACGCAGTCGGACGTGATATCTGTGTTGTGGTGGCAGGTGTATCCTTTAGCATCGTACATCTCCTTCGCAACTTTCGCGCCTGTGATCCGTATATTATTAAGCATATCATAAACTGGCTCACTAATCTCTGGCAAGTTTAGAGGCTGAGCCAGCCAGTAGTTCATCTCCAAGTTGATATTCAGGGTGAATTTGCTGTCCCAGGGCGGTACGAAGTCTCTATTCCATACGCCTTGCAGGTTGGCTGGCAGTGTACCTGGGCGCGATGATTGAATAAGAAGATATTTTCCCATATTAAAAGCCAGAGTCAGAAGCTCTGGATCATCTGTAATATTGTTGCCCTTCTGCCAAGTCTGAATGCGAGTGGCCACATCCAGTTGCCCCGTTTCACCGGATGTACCAAAGTCAACAGCCGTTCGGTCATAATATTGCTTGTAATCAGCGACAGCTTCTGATTGCAAAGTATTGTAGCCAGAGTTTACGGCAGCTTCAATTCTTGAGTCCACGACGCTCTTCCACGATCCATCTGGATATCGGTAAGACGTCTCGGCGTCATAGAAGATCCATGCCTCAGTGGCGCCGCTGATTTTGAGAGCAGTCTTGTTTGCGCATATATGACCGAATCCTGCCGGGAAGACAACTTGCACTTTTGAAGCGAACTTGAAGTAATCATCGACTGAACCAGTTCCAGATAACGCAATAGTACGAGCTTTTGCATCAGTCGATAAGGTTGTGACATTCTGATCACGAGTCAACCCTAGGTCAAAAGTGAGTGCGCCAACCTTGCTCGCTGTAAATCTGAATCCTAAAACGTTCGATGGAGCATTGGCAAATGCCTCACGAGTGTATGTTACACCACCATAGTCGTATGAAAGTACATATATGCCGTTGGAGATGTCGAGTGTGCGATTGTAAGCAGATGTAGCGTTGAAGGGATGGGGGAAATCAATGCGCAATTCTCCAGCTGGTTGATATGCTCGCATGTCCGACGGGACCCCAGTGAAGTTGGCGATCCAGTTGTCATCAGCTTCACTGAGCTGGCCAGTGGATAGTTGCTCACGAAGGGTCGCCAAATTCGGTAACGCGTCGGGGTTCACTCTGTCGCGTGGCCCACCACTCCAAATGGATTCTTCGTTCAGCCGAATGAGCTCTTGGTCCGTATATCCATGAATAGTAGCGCCTAAACGACCATTTCCTATAGGTAGGCCCGAATAAAAGTCTCTGTCTGCTGGTGAGGTGTAATAGAGGACAGACGAGGCTTGACTGGCTGCTGCTACATATCGGACTAATTCGTTCAACAAAACTGGAACTAGAGATCGGAGCTTCATTGTGAGCTACTCTGATTGAAAATGGATAAAATTTGATTTCAGGTTTCAGACTGTCTATAGGTAGTGTTACAAACTAAGCGCTCTATCTTATAAATATAAGAATAACTAGTAACCTTAGTTCACAGCTTTTTGGTCAGACCTAAGAAGGCAAAGATCAACTAACATGCCGTTTACGAGCCAAGTAAGCACGCTCCGCCCATCTTTGTAAAGAGTTGACGGGCTCGGTGGCAGGTTCCATCGCACGTTGATCAGGAGTCAACATTACCCCGAGCTAGCAGCTAAGCACTTCGGCCTTTCCCCGCAAATCTCCCCGCGTTTTGCGTTTACCGCATGACATTTCTTAGCAGCTTCCCCTGTAGAGGTTATATAGCCGACGGATATTAGGTCGCCAGGAACTTGTGTGCAGAGTACTGCCATTGCCAGCCTACCACAGTTTCGGCACCTCTTAAATATTTCACGAGATCATAGCACAAATTAATTTTCCAGGAATCATATTCATCGATACGATAGGCAAAGGCTTGTTCCACGAATTCTCGGTGTGACAGTGATTTCAGCCGTGATTTTCCGTACTCTCTAGTTCTACAAGCTAAGAACTTAAGAGCTATTAGCAGCTGTTCTTCATTTTTGGTGGACTTCAGGTGTTCTAAGGCCTTAGAAAGGTGTGAATAATGACGAGAGAACCACCATGCGTTCTTTAATAAAAACTCTTGTGTTTGTCTAGCAAGTTTGCAGCCATGCTAATAGTAGTCTATGGAAAGACTCGTCACGTGTAAAACAATATCGTCGTCGCCGCAATTATGTACTTCACACATAATGCCAGACTTGATTTTGAATATTCCGTTTGTCGAGATGACGAAGTCTTCCTTCTCCGTGTCAAGTTTCACAGACAATTTGGCACCTGCTGCAATAGAGCAAATACGTGTCTTGCTAGATTCAACATCAAAGCGGAAGGACAGACCTGTCTTTACTGTGAGGAGGCGAAAAGACACGCCAGTATGAATTTGAACAGTATCGCCACCAGAGAGATAGGTCTTGGAATATGCGATATCTATAGATTGGTTAGTTAAATCAGTCATGTTGATGATGATGACTCTGCTCACTGTCGGGCTCATCCCCGGCTGCTTCTTGTACTCGGCCCGGTGCCGTTTCCCAAGCAAGCTCCCTCGCCGTCTCAGCTCTGGCTCGCTCACCATTGATTGGTTCCACGTCACTGCTGCTCAACCTTCTTCTTTTTCGAGAAGGCCTGTCGAGACTGGGGGGAATGACCTTGACTGCCTTTGTTAATTCATCAGGTTGGATGGGTCGCACCCTGTAGCCATTTCCGCTTGCATTGTTCCGAACGAGACCCAGATGTGCTGCCTTATTAACAGAGTGGGCTCCTCGAAGCTTTGGTTTCTGCATATTCTTGGGCGCAACCGAACTTTCACCTTGCTTCACGTATCCTGGAATGCGTGGCTCTTCTATGGAGTCATTTCCTCTAAGTTCTCCTTTGCTGACGACAAAAGGACAGAGAGAGCTTCCCTTGTCAGGGAATGGTGTCTTATAGCAGGCTACATGCGTTAAAGTCCCGTCTTCGTTATCGTTAAATAGCTCTCCACGATGTCTCCTCTACCTTAAATTAGCATGTTTTTTTCATGAGATATGTGTGGTAACGTACGACAAAATGACAACCTAATTCGGTTCGTCCTTTGAACACATATCTACAATTACGAACCGGACATATCCATGGGAGATTCGGAATCGTATAGTCAAGATCATAGCCTTCAGGGATAATTGCGCCGCTGGTGCTGACAAGGTTTCCATTGGGAGCTAAATGTGCTGTTAGTAATTGCCAGCTTATGAGGAAGCGCCAAATGCTCACCTAGTAGCATCTTGTAAGACCGTTGTTCGCTTGCCATTTCTTTCACGTGCACCTCAGACGGTTCATATATCGGCCGCGGTGCATTTCGTCGCATTTCAGGGGTCCAATCTGCGAAACTAAAATTGTGAGATGTTTCGTCAGGACTTGAGGGTAAGGTTGGAAGCCAGCTCGACATAACCATTTCGTTTTTCTTTGTTCCCTTTGAAGGCGTAACCGTAAACGGACTAGGTACACTCGCCACTGCAGCCTTTGTGATGGTTTTGTGCGAGCAGTAGGTCTGGCACTGGTGGTAGAGACAGTTGGCGCAGCCGGTAATTGCATTTCTCGCATTTTCGGCCGCCGCTTTTGAGATCAGAGTGCAGCCCTTAAACGGCCCACGCCCTTGCGCACATCTTGTGCAAGGTGACGAGGCCACCTCTCCGGTAAGGTATACAATCATCGCGGATACGTCTTTGTCTAAACTGTCAAGGAAGGGGTTCGTATCGGTCCATATAGTATTCCACACTAAATCTCGTACGCGTGGCAGTCCAATGAGTTCGGGGACCCAGCTCAATTTTGGAGGTTGTCCTTTATGTTTGACCAAAAATGGCAGTACGTATCTCCACATCGCATCTGGGTCACCCTGAGGACTGCTTGGTGCTTCGTGCGACTTGTCTCGATTGCTGAACACGCCGTATATGGCATTTGCCGAGTGATCCAGCAGCTTGCGCCGTGATGGAAGCTGAGGGAGTGGTACGTGAGTGGTTTGGTGTCGATGCCAGTTGGAAAGTGTTGGCTCAACCATTGGTGGCTCATTAGGGTCGAGCGCTTTTCGAGAGACCACAATCGGCAAGCTTCGTAATCTCTCTCCGTTGGCAGCTTCCTCAGTTCCTACAACCGAGAGTGTCCCATCCCCATTATCGTTGAGAAACTCGCCGTAATGTTTGTTCTGTCATAGAGTGAGTATCACTTCGTTGCATACATGATCCAGACTCAACTGACGTTCATGTGGCCGCTGATTGCATGTCTGTTGTGAAATATTCTTCTGCACGATCGAATGGGACAAATCCAAGGATAGTTTGGATCAGTCCATTTCTTATAACCTTCCGGGAAGATTCCGCCTTTTTTAGTCAAGCCTGGCAAGGTAGTACAAGTCAGTCAAATCAGTAGAAGCGGAGCGGATGTGAGATATTGCAGCCACCTTCGAATGAGTTGTAGGGGCGATCTGGTGTGGCCATCCGGAGAGCAGGTGGGCCCGTTGACGTTCTGTATTTGTCCTCCCGGGTTCTTTTAGCCTTTTGTTTGGCTATCCACTCCTTTCTAGGAATCATAGAAATTTCTATCAACTCCTCAAGTATGGAATCTCGTTTCATTGTTAGGCGTTGTGTAGAATCGCCTGAATCTTCGGAGCTTTCGGCATCTTGTCGTGCTCCTTGGTTATCGTGCGAGATTTCAGACTCATCGGTGACGGTGCCATCCTCACTTCTGTCATTGGTCATGTTTTCTCCAGCCGGAACTCTGAAGAACTTGGGAGTTGCTCTCCCTCCTGAGGATTCACTTTCTCCATCTGCATCCATCTCAGTCCCTGCGATGACTGGCATCAGATACCTTAGTACGATAACAAAACTTTCAAAACAAGGATAATATTTACTCTTAGTCATGAACAATGGTTTGTCCTTCCGTGGCTGTTTCATCTCGTTCTCATCCATCATCCGAGGGCCTTGACTGTTAGGAGAGAAACTTTGGTAGTTGTTCACTTCAAATACAGCGCGGCTTTGAAGTGGCTCTGCAGAAGCTTGCTCTTGTGCCATTGTAGATGCCCCGGATTGTCTGATACAAAACTCAGAAAGGTAAAGCGAGATCTCCACTGGTCCTCTTCGACAAGGACAGTCACTTCTGGGCGGGATCAGCACCCAAAAGATGCCCTTCCAGAGTTCAACTGAGTAGCTAGATACTTCAGTACTGAACAAGCTTAGTATGTTTGCATCAAAAAGATGTTGCGATGCATGTGAGCGCGCCAGTGTTATCGTCACTATGAAGATTCCATTTAAGAAAGATAGGCGTGTGATTTGAGAGTGAGATGGGAGAGTCTCCGCGTTTCAGGTGCCTTTCTACGCTGTCTGAGACTCGATTCCGTGAGGCAATTGCCTATTACAGACAGCTTGGCGGATATTGGCCGAAGACGTATCAGCAATTGCAGCTGCTTCAAGTGAGATGAATCGGGAGACACGTGATCTGTCCAGCATGGTGCATAACCATACCATGTCAGAATGCGGTCGTCACTGAAAGCGGCCACGGAAATTCCCTCTAGGTTGAGAAAAGGCAAGAGCCGGATGTGACGAGATGAGGTCTTTGACAGGTTGACAGGTCGCGTACCTCTTGTCGAAGGATAAGACTGCTCAATCAAATAATCTAATGAAAATCTACCGAACACCCCAGTACAGGAATTGTAGGCTCATCTAATGAAAGCAGACTCATGATAATCGAAATGCGGAATACTGATCCGCTCACGGTGGCTCTCATGACGAGCGATAGTTGATGAGAGTGCAAGTCTTGCAAGGTTGATATCGCGAACGTGTAACGAGGTCCGTGCGCACGCGCGACGCCCGATCTTTTCCACAGGCTCAGTATTCCTACATCTTCCAGCTCCGTGTAATACGGCCATGGGCACACGAAACGGTGATTTTTTACGACTGGTAATAGTATTGGACAGAGCATATGCCAATTGAGCCAATAGCCAGCACAACATAGTTTTTCAAGATATCCCTTTAGACGAACCAACATCTACCCTCTGCGTGCGCGATTGGCTGTGCCGCAGGCGCGGTACTGCTCGGCCCGTGCCTAACGAGCTCTCTGAGATAGGAAGGTGGCGGACTGTTGCAGAGCTCCAACAATGCGCACGTAACTTCGTAATCAGGGTGAGACTCCTTCAGAGGCTCTCCATGCCGAACTCCGACTCATTAGGCATCAGCTCGGTTTCTTTCTCCATCGCAGACATCAATTCTAACTTCAAATATCATCATCTTGGGATGCGTATTTCCTCCCTCTTCAATTGCAATTTCTACAATAGTACCCGGCATTGATTGCGATGCTGCGCAAACAATTCTTGTTCGCCAGCCTCTCGGGCATTGCGCTAGCGCAGTTCCCACCGGAACCAAAGGGCATTACGGTGCTGAGGTCCAAGTTCCACGAGAACGTCACCATATCATACAAAGAGGTACGCAGCCGGCGAACAACCCAGCCGCGCTAGATCAAGCTTTGCTCAGTAGTCACAACTAGCCTGGACTCTGCGAAACAACTCCGGGAGTCAAGTCCTATGCTGGATATGTACACCTGCCCCCCGGAACGCTGAACGACGGAAAAGGTGGCGAAACTCAAGACTACCCCATCAACACGTAAGCACGCCGATAAACATCACACATGATCCCCTGTATATGGATTGACAGCATAGCTTCTTTTGGTTTTTCGAGGCCAGAAAGGCGCCAGAAAATGCGCCATTGTCAATTTGGGTAGCTTATCAACTCCACTGTCACAATGCCGTGATCATGAGTACTAATCACTTCGTCAGCTCAATGGCGGCCCTGGCGGCTCCTCGCTAATGGGCGCGTTTGAGGAGCTTGGGCCGTGTTATGTCACATCTGACTCCAAAGACACATATCTCAACCCATGGAGCTGGAATAACGAGGTGAACATGCTGTTCCTAGACCAGCCCAACCAGGTCGGCTTCTCCTATGATGTTCCCACCAATGGAACTTTTCAAGCGGCCAGCGACAGTGACGGGGGTGACAGCGAAGCCGGCGGGTTTTTCCACGCTGTCCCAACCAATTTTACGGAAGACAACCCGCCTATCGCCAACCTGACGTCTTACCCGGGGACTTTTGCCAGCCAGAAACTATCATCGACGCAGAATAGCACTGCGAGTGCGGCGCACGCGCTATGGCACTTCGCACAAACATGGTTTTTCGAGTTCCCTCACTATAAGCCTGAAGACAATGGCATTAGTCTGTGGGCTGAGAGCTATGGTGGGCATTACGGCCCGGGCATATTCAAATTCTTCCAGCAGCAGAACGATAAGATTCGTGACGGGACTTCAAAAGAGAAGGATGCGCATTACCTGCATCTTAATGCTCTGGGTATTGTGAATGGATTAATAGATGTTGTTGAGCAGGGCCAGGCGTATCTGGACTTCGCATACAATAATGTAAGTTAGACTGTCATTATGGCCGGTCGGAAAGAACTGTCGCCTGCGCTAAGATGCAGCCTCTCAATCGTCATGAAAACGGCAAGAGCAACATCACTCTCAATATTCTCCAGCTAACAGGTGATATTCATGTTAGACCTATGGCATTCAAGGCCTCAACGAGACAGAATACAACGAACTCACAGAGAAGTGGCTTGAGACCGGCGGTTGTAAAGACTTACTGTTAGGTTGCCAAGCCGCACTAAAGGAACAAGAAAATGGGAATTACACTGGGAACTTGACCGAGGCGTGTGGCGGTGCTGAAGAATGTGTGATGTTGGGAGCCAACACCTACGCAGGGCGCGCAGGCACATATGACATCGCACATCCTTATGCAGACCCGTACCCACCGCCGTATATGTGTGAGTTCTCAACTCGCTTTTCTCCGACCTAACATCACTAATTCAGATTTAGTTGGTTATTTCACCCAAGAACACGTCCTTGAAGCCATAGGTGTCCCTGTGAACTTTTCATTCCATTCGAACGCCGTTGCCACGAGCTTTTTCGTCAATCACGACATTGTTCGAGGTGGGTTCATTGACGCGATAGCTTATTTGCTCGACTCGGGCGTCAAGGTACATATGATGTATGGTGACCGAGATTACATTTGCAACTGGATGGGTGGGGAGGCAGCCAGTCTCGCCGTCCCCTATAGCCGCAAGGATGAATTTGCTGGGGCGGGCTATGCACCTTTGATCACTCCTGACGGAATAAGTGGCATGACAAGACAGGTCGGAAATTTCAGCTTTACGAGAGTGTTTCAAGCTGGCCACGAGGTTCCGGCATATCAGCCTGCCGCTGCTTACGAGATATTCATGAGATCGACCTTTCATAGAGATATCGCCACTGGTTTCATCCCTGTCACGGATGATCTTGTTACCGTGGGACCGAATGATACAAAACATATCACGAACGTGCCGCCAGAGCCACCGAAGGAGAAATGCTACATTTTGAAGCCGATGAGTTGCGCGCAACATACATGGACGAAGTTACTAAAGGGTAATGTGACAGTGAAGGACTGGTATATCGTTGAAGAAGACGAAAGTTATAATATGGTGGACGATGAGAGCCAGGTTGTTTTGGGAGATCTCTGAGCTCATGATACTCAGCCAGGCGCAAAGAGGACGGTTTTCAAGCTGATGTATATCTAAGATTAAGGTTGGATTACTTGCGGATTATCACATTGGCGATGCACGTCTTGCACTAGTCTGTGATCCAGCGCGATTTCAACAATTTGGGTCTCTTCGATTCGAGTTATATCAGAATATAGAACCAAGTCTAACAAAGGAGGAAATTTTTATTATTCTATCCGCAATACATCATTATGCTACTGATTGAAAGTCTCCTGTTCGGACTCTGACGCCCGTTCGTCTCCGCATTCTTTCTAGCACCCGATTATCCAACTCCCTCATGCGTTTATCCGTTTCCTCCGGGTCTTCTTCTTCATTCTTGTTAGAACGTTTGTCATAGAACCACCATGTCCCGACCACTAATGCAGTGAGTGGTACCATTGCCACGAAGTAGACCCACAGTCGCTTGGATACGGGGCCATTCATGTCTGCAAATTGCCGAAGTTAGCTTATCAACAAGGAGTACATTTGATAAAATATCAGAAGCTCACCGGCGTCAAAGTTGAAAAAAGGCATGCTGAACATTGATGACAAAAATGTGCCTGGGAGGAAAACGGCTCCCAGCAGTGACAATGTTTTCATCGAGGTGCTGTCACGCTTGCTGGCATCCGCTAATCGATGTTGCTGTGCTGCAATTTCCGCGTTCAAACGTGACTCTCGTTGATCGAAGATATTGGATATCTGGCACTGGATTAGCTCCAATCCGCGAACACCATTGAACACCAGGTGCAGCAACATACCACCTCACGCTGTGCATTAAGTCGCTCCATCGTAACATGAGAATAACTCTCCAGCCCTTCAAGCTTCGCCTTGTAAAAGTCGAGTCGGCTTTGCAGAGTATCATGTAGGCTTCGGAGTTCGGGGACCTTGTTCTCCTGTGGTAATATGTTCCAGAACGCTGTCATTGCCTTTTCCAACCCTTCCACAACCTTACGCCAAGCTTCAGGTCGCTTACCCATGACTCTACATTGCCACTCCACCAGTTTACGGCTGACTGTATCAATATCAAAGTCCTTCTCTGAAACATATCCTGGTGCTTCCACAACTTGGTAGCGATCACTCAGAACGGACTCAAGGATGCGAACTCCCTCTCGGGCATCTCGCTGTATCATGTCGTTGTCAGCGGAAAGCTCGCGACCTAGAACGAGGATTGGTAGTAGAAATGGATGGCACGCTGGCCGTGCACAAGACTTTAATTGCTCCAGGACAACCTCGAGTTTGGCAGATTCGGTCCCTTTGACGTAACCTGACGTAACTCGTGTTTCAGTGCAATAGGACAAAATCAATTCGAAACCTCTGCCAGTTCCTTTCCATTGCACATCCGATTTGCGGAATACAGCTTCTAAAACTCATTAGAACCTATATCTAGCCATCAACCCTAGCAACACGGCAGTAACGTACGAATACACGGCTTCGCTGAGTGTGGGTCGAGCTGCCACCAGAAGAAGGGACCAACAACGCTCGAAGTCTCTATTGCGCGAAACGGAAGATGCATCTCGCGCACCAGCGACTCATAATGCTTCGAGCTGAGTGATAGCACCTGCGGTACGAAAGTGTTGGGCTTTAGAACCTTCGCCTGGAGCCTGCAATGGATAAGCGTTATACTTTAAAGCTCGGTTGCCCCTTCGATCCCGACTTACACTAGCCGAATGCCATCCTTGAAATCATTGCCTTTCTCTGGCTTTTTGAGAAACGTGCCCTAGTTATGCGTCAGTACGATGCGACTTTTGCATCTTACCTTCCTATGAGTTCGGGACGACGATAGAGGAACGAACTTTCCGAGTCAAGAAATTGTGAAAATCGTCATTGCTCAAGTGAAAATGCTCGGTTTCGCTAAGCTTCGGATCCTTAAATGTTTAAGACTGTTATCAGCGCGTGTTCTCGACGCCATTTTGAAGGTTGTCAAGAATCAGAGTGATGAGGATGAATGGCCCTACATATGGAGAATAGTTCAATAACTCCAAGTAACTTGTTGGTTCCGGTTCACTTCTACTGTTTCGCAGGTAATCTGAAAAGAGAAACTCGTCCATCTTCAACATCAAGCGGATTTATACTCACCACGAGATCAGTCGCGAGAGGCTGGCATCTCCTGAATGAATGGTGTTCGAGAAGGCTCTGGATTGCTATGAAATCTCGTCATTCGAGAGATGCTGCGTGACCATGAACTTGCATATTGAGAGTCGATTTGATTGGGTTGGCGTAAGCAGTTGCATGTGCTAGCCCGTTCGTTCTGTTGCCATTCTTATGTAATTGCTTGACATCAAAAAGTACACGCTAGCTTCACGGTTCTGCCTAATCAAATCTTCTCTTAAGAGCACACAAGTTGGCCGTGGTGCTTATTCTGTTAGTTGCTCAGTCAACTGATATGATAGAACTCTGTGAAGTCGTTGACAGTGACATGAGACAACCTCTCAAATAGCGGCGATGAAGCGGCAGATCAACAGATCGATGACCTCAGCAATCCCGATAACGTGGTCAAGGTATAACCCTCTCGTTGTATGTCATACTTGGCAGCATGAAAACAAAGAGTTAATGTCCTAAGACTTTCTTGGTGATCTCAGGTTGTTCGACGGATCAATAGCAGGTTATCATCGAATGAAAAAGTACGCGGATATCTGCGGAGAGCACATCTTTCAGAATGTATATATTGCTATGAAAGCCGATTAATTAAGTAGTATTTGGTCTGGTTATTACGCGGAAGAAGTCCCCAGAGCCCCCATTGTAATGGTCGAGCATGGCGAATCGTATTCGGAAGGCTTGACGAACTTCACCTCAGGCTCATTGTTCTCACCTAGCACGATCAAACTCTCAGTGTCGGGATCAAATGCGGGCCAACCAAGGTTACCCAAGCCTGAAACGGGATCATCACTGAAAGCGAACCACGCCTTCTGCATCTTCTCAGTTAAGATGCGTTGGTCCGGCTCTGTAGGCAAGCCACTAACATCGGCAGATGCGCCGAATATCATGTGTAGGTCCACGCCGTGATATGCACCGCTCGTAGGGTACAGACGGGTGTTGTTCCAGTCTGCCATATATCGCCAAGCATATGACGGCACACCATGGACACGGCGAGCTTCAGCTTGATAGGACACAGGACAGGTGAATGACTCGAGAAGGAAAGCCGTTACTTGGGCGTCTGTTGGTATGACACCGTTACCGTAAGCAGGAATGCGATAATAACCATCCTCGTTGTTGTTATGTCCGAGGAATATAGGGACTTTGGCGAAGCTGCCTGCGGCTGTCCGATTAACATAGTCCGAATATACGATCTCATCGTCGGGAATAGGGTAGAAAGCAGGAATTGAGCGAAGGACACTGGTGCTGGATGTTGGCTTCACACTGGCCGCAGCCGTTTTTATCGACTGCCAGTCGACCTGACGCATGCAAGCCATAACATCCGTAGCATTGGTGCAGTTGACAGCTGTGACGACAGTGTTCCAGTTCTTCTCCGGAACGTCTTCAGCATTGACCGGAAAGCTGAATGCGTTGCCTGAAGGAGCAATGATGCCATTGACAATGGGGTCTTGTTGGTAGGCATAAGTCCAATAGTCAACCGACACACCGCCAGAGGACTGGCCAGCAATGGTGATTTTGAAAGGGTTGCCGCCGAAGCGTGAGATGTTGTCGCGAACCCACTCGACTGCAGCACGTTGATCACGGAGGCCTAGGTTTTGTATTTGACCAGGAGCACCGGGGAAGCCGAAAATATTGAGGCGATAGTTGACTGTAACCACAACTACGTCTTGTGCAGCCGCAAAATATTTGCCATTGTAGAACGGGCTATCGGTATTGCCAATTGTAAAACCTAGTAGAGGTATCAGCCTGAAATTGGGGGATCGCATGGTGCATATCACTTACGTCCACCGTAGAAGAAAACTACAACTGGCTTTGCCGCTTTGTCGGAGCTGCTAGCCGCCTTGGACCAAATATTGAGCGTTAAGCAATCCTCACTCTGGGGAGTTGCTGCTCCAGATGCGAAGTAGGAAATGATGCGCTGTGCTTGCGGAGTAAAGCCGGGATAATCGACCTGCTTAGATGGCGACAGCGGGCAGTCGAATCCAAAACTTGCAGCTTCAGAAGGCTCCGTCGCAACAAATCTCTCAGGCGGCGCAAAACGCAAGTCGCCCACGGGAGGCTTCACATACGGAATGCCGAGGTATTCAACCACACAATTGGAATTGTTCGCGAGGTGGCCCGTTACCGGCCCATTGGATGTGTTCACCGTGAGGTATTTTGATGTGTCACAGCCAGTGCATGGAGAACCTACAGTCAAGGTGGCACCAAGCCCGGCGACAATCACCTGTGAGAACCAAGACCGCATGTCGATCAGCGGATGTGGCTGCTTCTGTGTCTGATCAACTGTCCCTTGACGAAATGGTCAAGGTCAAGAAAGTCTGCGTTAATGAAATTAGGCAATTGACATTATAAAGACGTAAAAGTAAACCCTGACCCGTGGCTGACCGAGACAGGGCTACCTACGGAGCTATCCTAATTTCATTAGGTTGATGCCTCGGATGGGATGGAGACGAGGGAACAAGATCTGATTACCACAGGGACCATGGATTTGTGGAGTAGTTGCTGGCGATCAAGACACAAACCTGGGGCCCACCAATCAGCTACATATTGCAAGTCTTTTAGGCGAGTCGGGGCCTGGCGAGGTGGAACAATTGACTAGAGATAATTCAGCACATCGGTGTTTTTGGTTTTTGTCGAAGTCCTCTCGAGGTCCTCTTGGCGGTTGAGGGATCGTCGGTTGATGGAGAAGAAGCTAGAGAAGAGTCTCCATAGGCTTGCGTAAGGAAGAGGGATCTCATAACGTTATGTGGTGTCGTCTTAACATTCCAGGTTCTAGTGACCTTGGCTGCTCCAGTTGTAGCAATAGCCCGAAATTTGATCAACGGCACAGCAGCCCATACAGAACGCCATTTCCAATTCACTTCGCATTTAGTGCTGGGCTAGGTTGGACATTGAGAGCCCGCCTAACAACCCCATCCTGGCATATTGCTGCACTAGCGCTTGCAGCAGACTAACTCAAGAGATGTTGCTGGGTGCCGCAACCATCGAGCCATGGCGCATGGAGTCGGAGGGATTCAATCACAAAGATTCTTGGGCAGCCCAGACTTTTGTTTCTGTGCATTACTCGATAGTACTCTGCGTATGCCGGATTTAGCACACAAGAGTTTACAGCGCTGCAGATCTACAAGATGAATTACCTTGCTGGGGCATTGTCTCACAGCTATCCCCACACCCACTTCTCGTACTTCTGCAGGCACTGCTCTTTATTCTGTGTTGGTGCTTGACAACACGTCTACACTAGGATCCCCTTTCCTGAAGTTCCGCTATCTGCAGGTCTCTAGCGGGATGGTCGCACCGATGTGGTGTCCCAAGAGGCAACAGCCAGTAGACAGCCCATATCCAAAAAGCTCAAATTTCCACACCCCCTACAAGGGGTGAATATTGTGTAGAAAAACTCGGTACATAATAACCACTACCACTCTCTGTAAGATATCGTCCCTCGTCCTTCTATCTTTCTTTGCTTTGATCTCTTGGCCCTTGCTCCCCGATGCGTCCGTGATCATGGGTAATAGAGGTATAGGCTTCCCCGCCGATGGGGCAGAAGACCAAGGTTGGAAACTTTATATTACATCCCTGGTCATGATCATCTTGGCTGGCCTATTCGTAATCGCCAGATTAGCGAGCCGATATTGGCTTTTCAAACTCGGCTGGGACGACCTCGCAATTACATTCTCATTGGTGAGTTCATGTGTCAGGCACCGACTTCTGTTGGAACCCCTTCGGATGAAAAGAGGATGACTGACAGATGAGCGTATCTGCTCTCATTTTTCTTCAGGGTTTCTCTATTGTTGTCTCCGTAGCCATGCAACTCGCTATAGAAAATGGTTACGGCATGCATAAAGCCGACCTCGAGACCGCGGAGCTTCGAAAAGCATTGAAACTATTCTTTATTGCGCAAACACCATACAAGGTCACCGTGTGTCTTAACAAGGTAGCAGCAATCTTGTTCTATCTTCGCATTTTTGTCACAAAGAGATTCCGCGTCTCGGCTTATACAGTCATGGCAGTGGTAGTGGCTTGGAGCATCGGTGCAATCGGGGCTACAATATGGCAATGCGTGCCTATCGCTGGAGCGTGGGACAAGACAGTCGATTCTAAATGCATTGATTCGGACGCATTCTGGATCGCCTACGCCGTGATGAATATTTTGACAGATATTATGGTCCTGGCGCTACCTGTGCCGTCCATTATGAAACTCAAACTCAGTCTCCGAGACAGACTGCTACTATGTAGCGTCTTCCTCATGGGTAGCTTGTGAGTCTCACTTTACCAGATTTTACGTTTCGCTCAATCTTTTCAAGGTTCATTACCGTTCTCTAACTTCTTGTAGTACTACCATCGCATCTATTCTTCGTATCACCTCTGTTCAAAACTCGCTGAAGAACAAAGAAGACATCACCTGGAACTTTATCGAAAGAGGGATGTGGACACTTATCGAAGCCAACCTCGGCATTATAACTGCTTGCCTGCCTGTGCTCAAACAGCCTCTGGGGCACTTGTTTCCTCGTCTCTTTGGCTCGACCAGGAAAAGGACATCTTATTATGTCAACCATCTACATGGTCAAGGCCGAGGATACAATTTGTCGAATGTGTCTGCTCCAGAACCCAGCCCAGGATTCTGGCGTGGACCAGCTAAGAGCCAACAAGTTCGTACTATTAGTGGTCCCGAAAGCTCAACGGATAGAAAGAGCGACGAGCAACACATCATTGCGGCGTCGACGAAAGGGAGCGACAGTGAGCCCGAAAGCAGAGGGTCTTTTGGCATGGGCGGTATAGTCAAAAGGGTTGACCTAGTGAGAACATCGTTTCATCAAGATTCGAGGGAATAGCATTTAGGATTCAATCTCTATGAGACACGTGTCTGGATTACCACGTCTTGTAGTACCTATTGTTTAGAAATGGAACAACATAATGGCCAATAATACCTTAACAGCGAGCGTCTGCTTCATCATTGTTCGTTGACCAATACGTATTTATATTTTGGCCTTCCAGCTTCAATGTCCAGCACAGCTCGATTTGCTTCTTTCATAGGCCGTTCCTCAACCCAAGGCTTCATTTTCTTGTCAGCTGCTAATTGTAACATCTGCCCGATCTCGTCAGGAGAGCCAATCATCGATGAAATAAATTTGATTCGATTTATCATCAGAGGATAGTATGAGATCTTCAAGATCCCTCCATCGGGAGCTCCAATCTGGCAAAATGTTCCATCGAAGCGAACAAGATTCAGATACTCGGTTAAAGGCGCCTTGGTTATTTTCAGTATACATTGGCCAAGAGGGATGGTAACTGGGAGACTTACCTTAGCATCCGAAACCGTGCTAATAATGAGATCCATGCTGCGAAAGTATTTCTTGGTCCATTCTGTATCTTCAGCCGTTGATGCATACTCGTCAGCCCCAAGCTTTAGAGCATCTGCGGCCTTGTCTGCTTTTCGACTGATTGCAATCACTTTATCGGCACCGAGAGCCTTGGCCATCAGGATTCCAAAGTGGCCTAGTCCGCCGAGTCCGATGATCCCGACTATTTTCCCAGGTCCGCAACGATTTTGTTTCAGTGCGCTATAAATCGTCACTCCAGCGCACAGCATTGGGGCAGCGTCAGCGGACTCAAGTTCATCGGGGATTTTAACAACGAACTTTGCGGGACATCGTTGGTATGTAGCATATCCCCCCATTGCAGGAGTGCCGTTGTGATGGAGGCTATTGTATGTCCAGGTCGGCATAGCGCAATAGTTAGGCATGTCGGCCTTGCAAGCATCACAAGAGCCACATGCATCAGCTTGGCAGCCGACTCCGACACGGTCGCCAACCTTGATGAGCCCATCTGTCTCTGTACCCACGCGTATAGCAATGCCGACGATCTCATGGCCCACGCAACAAGGATATATTGTCGGATACTACGGGCACAAAGCGCCTGTTAGATTTGCCATCGCAGGTGGAAGTGCGACAAAGGAGAGCAACGCAATAGAGAACTTACCCAACCACTTCTGAGAACATGCACATCACTGCCACAGACTCCGCAGTGTGTGATCTTGATATCAATATCACTTTCTTCCCATGGCTTTGGCTGAAACACTTCCCATACCATGTTTCCTTGCGCAGCGGAGGGATCACGAGCAATCCAGCCTTCAAACTTGTAATTCATACTCATTCCAAGTGGTGTCTGACATAAAATAACTTTCGTATTACCTAGAATGATGAATCAAGTGTGATCGAGAACCTGATCAATGTCCCGCCAGCGTTCAGCCCAACGAATATATACCTTACAAAAGATAATATCACACAGCGAGATCCGAAAGATTTCTCGGAATTATGCTTGATTTCCTCTATAATCTCCTATCTCCTGGGCTCTGAGCTGCTCTTGACAACGACATATCTGGTCTCGTACGTGGGTCAGAGGCGTTGGAGCCAAGTCGGAGGTTCTCCAATGAGAGGTCGCCTGCAACAAGCTGACAATTGCATAAACCAATCAGAAGCATCTTGCAACCAAGCCAACTTAACGATATTGTTACTTAGGTGGAGATAAGTCTCCTCAAGTACAAGCTGGATGAGATTTTACTTCAAACAAAGCCAACTTTTCACTGTCTTTGTCAGCTCACATGATGGGCAGACATCAGCAGTTGATAATACAAGAGTAAAATTTGCGTGGCGTATGAACTGGTTTCAACTACATCCATTACAAGATAGCATTTTTTTCGCCACGTTTCCCTCGCCAGCAATTGGTTGATCGTATGATCTCATCGCAGCCTTCTAATATCCAGTGCCATTTATGTATAAATGCCTCTGTAGCCTCCCACATATTTGCGTCGGTCGGATCACCCCAGATTAGTAGGATAGGGCGTTGTTCGATGCTTGTATTTCTTCGTGCTGTCTCACTCCAGTTTGTTCCATTGGAGCATTCTTCCTCGATGCCAAAGTCAAGTGTCAGGAGATCACAGCACAACTGATCCTCATCAAACATGTCTTGCGCACTAATGATATTTTCTCTCATTCTTGGCAATGGAAATAGATCAATCCATGGGTGATGGGGAACTTGGTTCTGTATGGTAGTTGGTCTCAAGTTTGGGGGGGCCTTTTGCAGCGACTCTTCAAACTCGATCGACCGTGGCCCCTGGAGGCTGAAGGGGGAGACGGATTCGTAGTGAAGCCATTCATCTCCGAACCCAAGTCGCGAGTTGTTGACAGACAATGCTTTAAAGACATTCAGTTTAGTGACAATCGACAAATTCATGACTGAGGGCGACCCAGATCTATAATCAAATGATAGTCGAGCCTCCCATCTCTCGACCATGCCATTATTTTCCGGCAGTGCTATTCTGCATGGCGGCCAACAATTCCACTGATAATTAGGGGTCCTCGAGATCTGGGTAGACAGTCCGGAACCATGAGCTAGCTCTGCATTGGCTGGCTCTGAATTAGTAGCTTTGCGTTGTCTTTGTCGTCTCCCTTCTCTATTCATGAGCTTCTACACAAACTAGTCATTATCGGCATCTCTTACTACATGCTCTCTGGTTCACCAAATTTTGTAACCGCCTGCGGCGTGTGGGGTCTGCGATCCCGCTCCAATCGTCTCGCAATCCCTGGAACTCAATGCTGGGCAATGTGGTCCCGCGAACAACTGGAAGATCTGTTCCTGCATTGCCCAACCCACTGTTGCCGGTGCTCATGACTTGGCACTTCGGGGTGCAAGTTCTCTCCTGATGTGCTGTTGGGTGTAAGGGTGTAGGTGTGTGGCGCAGTTTCAAAACTTAATCCAACGGCGGGGAAGTTGCAGGTTGTTCAGGAAGGAGAGCCAAAGTTGAAATTCCATCGTGGTGCACGATGGGGAAAATAGCCGGAGTTAGCGGGTTCCTCTGCTAAGGCATTCCGGATTTAAAGGCCGAGTTAAAGGCGCAAAGTCTCACGTTGTAGTGTGTTAATTGAAAGAAAGTTATTTTTCTAGTTTTTGGGTCTCTTGGATTGGTCAAGACTATAGAAGGAATTCAATTGAGGCCTGTGCTGGACCACCTGACCACTGCATTGACCCCATATACGTTCAAATGTAAGCATGACAAAAAATTCGAGCAATATTTTCCGTCTGAACTTTCATTCCACGTTCATTTACCACAATTGGAAGGGGATAATACTGGGACATCGCGATCACTTCAGATCATCACCATCATATGCATCTTTACAACTATTCTCATGACTCGCCACATGTAAAGTGTTCAATTCTGAATCTAGGGCTTGAGGCTCTTGGCAGTTGGTGACACAAGTAGGCCAATTAGCTTACTGGAGGAAGTCTGGATGGACATGCTCGCCCTGCAATTATAGCGCCATTTTTTGGAGATATGTTTTAAGAGACAACTAACGTTGTTAATCTGCTAAGACATGCTATACACTAAGAAATAAGAGACATATACTTGCTTTGTGAATCGACGTAGGGGTGTGGTCTTGGCGCTGATGGCTATCAATACTTCCATCCCCTAGCTACTGTATCCTTTGATTTGTACTCCATCGACTTTTTTGTTGAAAACTTTCACATCGAAAGTGTTCTTAATATATCCAACACGCGAAGTTGAGCCAGAAAATCAAGTTAAGTTTGATTCTGATTACAAACTATACAATAGAAGATGAGAAGGATGGATTTGTTGACCGATAAGCAATACACCATCTCGAGGTCTTACTTACTCTTACTACTTCCGTAAGCCTAAATATTTTGCTCTCGGGCCGATGTTGTTGTTGCTTTATGGATGCTCTGACGGTGTCCATGTCTTTGATGATGTGGCGTCGTTATCTAAATTTGCTAGCTTTCCAATAACCATCCCCAACCTTCTAGGCTACGGTGAAACATCCAAGCCTACGGATCTGACATTGTACAATTTCAAGAGTATGGCTCAAGATATCTTCGAGGTTGTCGTCTCAGAAAGTCTTACGACCATTGCCCCGATCGGACATGACTAGGTTTCGTTCATGGTCCAGCGCTTGCATCTTTGGCACATAAGTCATTACATCGATCCAGCGACATTGTAGACGGCCTACATACCACCTCTGAAGAAACCCTTCAGCGCGGAAAATATAGACGGTTTGTTAGCCATCGGCCATCATGAAGTACGCTGTACAAAGTTACGGCCTCTGAGGATTGCTCAGTCTACTCGCTAGTACTGTGAATTGGCAGATAACTATGACTTCAGTTGCAGACCTCGAGGACCCTCTCTTCATAGGGTAACGGCTTCATCGTCGGCTGAACACTCCACAACATCGTCTTCCCTGATCACATCACTCTCCCCGACAGCATCACCCTCGGCAACTGCCACTGGAACATCAGACAATGACCGTGAGAAGGATGGCTCCTCCGGAAACAAAGCATGGATCGCGGGTGCAGTAGTTGGACCAGAAGTTGGAGTGCGCACACAGGAGTCGCGTTCTGGATGGGATTGCGATATGCCCGAAAACGACAAGCTGGTGGCACGGACAGCAGTGCACCAAAACAGTACAGAGTACAAACCGGAATACCAATACCGATCCAACCACAACCGCAATACCCGGTCGAGGTTGACGATGCTCAATCTGCTGGAGTATTACAACAGCGCCGGCATGAACTGCCTGGGCAGGATACTGGACATATTACAGAGAGATGTATTTAAGCAGCGCAAAATAAGTAATCGAATCTGAGATATCCCTTCGATGCATTTGTTTGCTTGATTACCTTGTAGTGTTCACTCTTGTCCTATACACGTGATAGCGCTCCGCCCAAGCTCTTTGGAATAGATCCCGGTATGTTCCGCTGAGGCTTGGTCGTCTCACTTTGCACGGGTCGGGATATGGTGATGTCTTTGGGGGAAATGGACCGCATTCAAATCGATATCGCTACGTGACGGCCACATCGTGATGGACGTCTCCAAGTGCACGCCAGTCACTGAATTTCAACTGGAGACATGGCTAATAAGTCGGATGATATTGCATTTTGGTCTATCCGACTAGCTCACAGGATCCGGATGTGTATCCGCAGACCTTTGCTAGTCCCGGATGTCTTCCGGACTTCCGGACTAGCATTACTCTTCGGAACAGCCGAATGTCACAACATATTGTTACACGAGCAGACGGTACGGTGAGCAAGTTTCTGACACTGCCTAGGAAAATTAGCGTCAAGTCATGCCGTGGGAAAGGATTCTAATAACAGTCCTACGTGTAGCTTTCTATGTAAGATTGCCCAGGAGAATAGCAAGACGGCGCCTTTCAACACCCTATTACTCGTCATGCCAAGTCGCTTGGTTTCCCCTCAAATCGACCACTAACGCTACTTTGCCATCAGTACTTGACCCGAAATAGTCAGATTTTGAACCCATAGTACACCTAAATCGCCAGCATTCTCTTCTCGTCGGTCGCCGAGACCTCTCTTTAGGCCAGTGGTGAGCTTAGTGTTGCGTTATCTCCGACTGCGGCAAAGAGCGCCCCCTTATCTATCCTTTGCCCCACATATCTCGCCCTCGTCAGTCTCGCAATGCAACTTGTTTATTCTTCTGCAATTCACATCTGTTATCCAACAACCTCGACTGCAATGTCTGAAGCACCAATTCCGCCCGCAGTTCACGATGCCGCTCAGCCTCGGGTATTATCACTTGTCAATGCCGCCCGTCCACCTCAGGGTCGTAAGCGGGTCTGGCGTGCGTGCAATTGGTGCAAAATGAAGAAAGCCAAGTGCGATGGCTCAGAGCCCTGTAAGACGTGCCTCACTAATTCGGTAGAGTGCGTCTATCCAGAGTCAAGTACGGGGATATCGATGAAGAGCCACTCGATCGAGTATGTCATCAATAATCGTGATCTGCAAACATACTGCTGACCAGATGCTTAGTCATATTCAAAACTTGGAGAACCGGCTACTTTCTATGGAAGCCATGTTTCGCGATTTCATAGAGAAGCAGTCCCTTAACGAGCGCCAGGAGCACGGTCCTACATTGTCCACTGGGCATCAAAGTACTCCCGCTCACGCTGCAACTGAGTTAAATGCAGACTCGGGAATGGATAATTTATCTATGGCTCCTATGTCTGTTGTAGGAGCTTTACAAGGGGTGGATGAACCCTCTACAAGAAGCGACGACGATTGGGTCCATACAAATGGCAAGACCAGGACAAAAACGTCTACGGATGCGGAAAAACGCCGCACCCCACAGAACATCGAGACAATGTCTGAAGTCTCGGGCATAAAGAGGAGACGTAAAGAGGTTCACGTCTATACCGATGAGTTTGGAGTCCTGGAAACTGACTCGATAGGAGAGCTCCGGTAAGTGCAGAAGATAGTACCCTGTTGCATCTCTCTAAGATTGACATGATACTTCATAGATACGTGGGTAGTCAGGCAACCATAAGTATCGTAAATGTATGTGACGGTTTACGTACCTACATACAGAATGGGCTGGAAGAAAAAGGATACGAGACCAAGGAATCTTATTGGGGCTCGCCTTCGGAGACCGTTGACCCTGCTCATCGCTTTCATGGGCGAAGAGACGCCTGGAATCTTCCTCCATTCCGACTTGTCAATGCCTTGGTTCAATGCTTCTTCGAAAAACTCTATACTGTCTTTCCCATCATCGAGCGAGATGATTTCCTATCGCAATACCGTCAGCTCACATCCGGGGTGTCTGCCGATAATGACTTCATTCCGGTTGTGTTTGCACTGCTGGCATTGTCTGCTTCCATACTACCGCTTGATGACCCTATATTTGACGAACGAGACTGCAATAATTATCGGCACCCGAACCTCGGATTATACTTTTATGCAATGGCGAAAAATGCACTTGATTATACTCACTATACTGTAGTGTCCCTCGAGAATCTCACCTTCCCATTGAATACACAACCGAACTCCATCAATAAGGTCATAGCACTTGGATTGTCGAGTGCATATCTGGCGGCGACAGGGCACGAGGCAGAAGCATGGACGACGATTGGAAGCGTAGTACGTCTAGGACAAGATCTAGGCCTTCACGTGAGTATTTACAGCCTCGTACCATGAACTACCTCGATTAGCTTCTTGACTACTCCATCATTGTGCTTCTTCCCATCCAGTAGAAGAAAGCTAACTCGCAAGAAAAGCGCTCCCCGGAAAAGCTTCGACTACCGCAGGGTGATTGGAAAAGGCGACGCTGTGTATGGCTTTGTCTATATGTTTTGGACCGATCTCTATCTATCTCCTTGGGGCGCCAGCTCGCAATCAACGATGTCGACTGCGATATCATACCGCCTGACTGCAATTGTCCTGAGGACGAAGGAGAGCTCGTTGGATTCTTTGCCCTCGTCAAACTCCACCAAATCTCTGGGAATATTATTTCTATGACAAGCTCCGTGGGCAATGCCAAGTCTTGGGGCCAGTCAGGAGAGGCATTACGGCAAAAGGTGAGTGACTTTGGCATTGCACTGCAGAGATGGGCATCGGACTCGGTTCCGCCCCATGTTAAGCACGCCGCATCCGGCCGAAATTTAACTGAACGATGTGTTCTGCTGTGTGCCTTCTTCGCTTCGATAATGCTGCTGCATCGGCCCTTTATGTCGAATCCACACCGCGAATCACCTTTGGGCAGTGTCGAGACTGTAAAGCAGTGTGCTAGGGCTGCGATCAATTGCATTGGATCGACGTCTGATTGCTTGCGAAGCATTCCTCCGTGCCACTTCTTATCATTATATGGACAGCAAGTTTTTGTCAGCTGTGTTCTACTTCTGCATTGCCTTCGTGTCTCTAAAGATGAGCTCTCCATGAGTGAGGTCTTAGGTCATGTTCAGAGTGGTACGAATGCACTCAAGGATCTCGAATATTATTGGCCTGGAGCGAAGAAATGTCGCGGCGTCGTTGAAGAATTCTTAGGCTTTACAGTCGATGTTGTTCAGAACGGAAAGCGTGGACGTTGCTGCTTTCATGACGAAGAGTTCCATCAACATGACCATCCGTCGGTTTGTCAATCTACAATAACCACTTCTAACCTGCCAGGTGTCTCGGCTACAGACACGATGCCGAGGCATTTGTCGCAGTTCATCAACGATTCTAGGCCATATGTACGTCACGCAAAACGACTAGAACGTCAACACATGACATTGGCCTCATGTCCTCCTACGTCTAGACAAGGGAGCTCCGTTAGACGTCGCCCCACACCGCCGGGTAGCTCTATGCACATTAATACGCCGTTCTTGCCAGACTCTCGCTCCGACTTCAATCTATTATCCCCATCCGTCACAAGAAAGCGTCGCGAGGAGCAGCATAATCAGGTACCCGTTACACCGTTTGGTATCGATGACTTCGACGGATGGTTCGGGGCGGGTGATCTGCTCAACAAGGATAGCTTCTTATCAGATGAATTCTTAAGCCCATTTCTCCTGACAGACGAACTAGTCGCGCCTTCGGATGTATGGAACGTTATATAGACAAAATCAAAATCCTGTAGAACATTTGAGGTTAAATTAGCACACCCTAAATAAAATCCAATAACTAGGTGATCCTACGAACGCATTTTCTAGTGACTTGTGCGACACTTTCTCAAAAGCTCCATATATCCGCTCAAACATTCGAGAAGAAAATTCTCTCATGTGGAGACCTGGCAGGTCTTCGGGCAATTGGTCTTTCCAGCACTCAGCAGCAAGTCTTAGCTGAAGCATTGCCGGCAGTTGCTTAGTCTAGTTCAACGTTGCTCTTGTTGTCCTAGCTTGCGGGGCATTTCTTTCTTTCAGTGTCCACTCCTATTGCCGATGATTTTGTTTCATGTCAGGGGTATTAGAAAGTACCAAACACAGGGCGGGAACTTCCGTTCTAACACGATTGGACGTCCCATCAGTGGCTCACCGTTGGGCTTACACTGGCGTTATGTAGATCATGGGATTTTCGCCTCTAGGTTACGTCCGGGGAGCAAGAGTTTTCCAGGTCAGTTGTAGTCTGGTCGCACCTGTATTTCTACACTTTTGGGGCTTCGCTCTTACGTTCATGGTGCCAATTACACCAAGACCGACGCTACCAGTGATGCAAACTGTGACGATTATAACGTCAATTGGCTTTGAATGATTTCACTTTGTCATTTTCCGCTGCTCATTTCAGTGAACCTAGCTCAAAGACGGCTTTCATGGCGTCAGCAGATCCGTAAGATGTGTTTCCTCTAAGCGTATGGTGGCTTGCACAACGGAGCGTTCTACAGATTTTCCATTATCCGAAGATGAAAAGCTTTTTCATGTCAAGCATCGTGGACCCGTTCTGACGCGTTAGTGAGATTTCGATGTTCACTGCAGCTAGCCTATGACGACGTAAACCCGGAGGGGGCCTCCACTTAGCTTGTCAATCTGATCTTATCAGATCATCAGATGCCGACATCGTGTGGAGCACTCCCGCGCGCCAGAGGTTCCCCTATTGAGTCTCTTGTGTTGCCATTTCCAAAAGTACATGCTCAAAATTTTTATTTGGTTTTATTTCTCGTGGTACTGTAGAAATTCTTGTGTACGCCTCGGCTCATAGCTTTCCACCTCTAAGAGCCTCAACAACAACAGTAACAGCATCATGGTATCGCTCGATATGGAAGCTATCTACAAGATAGCGATAAACTTAGGCAACTTGCAAAAAATTGCTCTTGCTAGCTTCGTACTGATATCAGTCACTCTTATTGCTTATTGGAAATTCCATACAATAATTTACCCACAAAATTTACCACGCTTGGGAGCTCAAGATGGACTATCCTGGGCTGACATGCGGAAGAAGTTTCAAACGGACTGCACAGCAGTTTACGAAGAGGCTTATGAAAAGGTAATAGTCAACGTCATTAGGCCTTCAATGGTAGAGCTCCAGACATTAATATGCCAAACAGTACTCTAAGAATGGTCGCTCTGTTTTGATCCCAGTGTTTGGGCCTCAGGACGAGGTCATCCTCCCGCCAAGTGCACTCCAATGGCTCTGTAAACAGCCAGATAGCATAGTGAGCTCAATGGCCGCACAGATTGACCAGATTCAACTTGATTATAGCTTGGGCCACAAATTTGCTCATGACCCATGGCCTGGCATGCTGGTGAAGACGGATCTAAATAGCGCATTGGAGGCAGTATGTGCTGTCATGAACGATGAGCTTAAGGCTGCTTTTGACACTGTTTTCGGGACTGATGAAAACAATTGGAAAGAGATCGACCTCTTCCCAGCCTGTCGTATGATAGGAGGCAGAGCCACCTTACGCTTCACTCTCGGGGACTCTACTAAGGGGAAAGAATTATGTAAGCCCAAAGTTCGTTGCTTACGGGTAGAGTCAATACTAATCTGTACAATCAGGTCGAGACGAGGGGTTCGTACAGAGCTGTTATAACGTTCTAGATGGCATGCTAGATGTAGCTGGAACCATGGCAGAAACCCAAAGGGCTGTGAGGCCACTATTAGCTCGTTGGGTGGTCAGAACCATGCCTGCGAAAGTCAATGACCTCAAAACCCGGTTTGAGCCATTACATCGCGAGAGATTGCAACTTTTGGAACGACATCACCCCAATAAAGGCCAGGAAGTCCCGCAAGATCTCCTCCAAATGATGATGCAGTATGCTATGAGAGAACGTCCCGAAGAATTAACGAACGTCGAAGACATGACAAAACGCCTTGCAGTGTCTAATTTCGGAACCATGCATCAAACAATAGTCACCTTACACAACCTTTTCCTCAACCTTCTGGATTCGAATGCAGAGTTTGACACAATTTCTGTTCTCCGCGAAGAGGTGACTCGGGTGCTAGGCTGCGGCAACGACATCGCCTCCAAGAACTGGACAAAAGCCAAAGTGGCGTCCATGACGAGAGCTGACAGTGTCGCGCGCGAAACTCTGCGTGTTAATTCCTTCATTGGACGTACTGTGCAGCGCTTAGTCGTCGCAAAGGAGGGTGTGGTGACCCCAGATGGCATTCGGCTACCGCAAGGCACAACGGTCTCCATTCTAGCACACCAAGCGCAGACCGATGAGGAAAATGTGGATGCCCCGTTGAAATTTGATCCATTCCGCTTCTCTCGTCTACGCGAGGCTGCCAGAGATCCGTCCACAGAGAAGCCCGGCTTGAATAACCTGAGCTTTTCCTCAACTTCAGCTGATTATCTACCATTCAGCCACGGAAAACACGCGTGCCCAGGTCGCTTTTTGGTTGACTTTGAGCTCAAGATGATCATGGCTTATGCAATTATGAATTACGACATGGAGTTCCCAGAAAGCTATGGCGGCAAAAGACCTCCAATTACTTGGTTTGCTGGCTTTGGGATTCCACCCCTAGATGCCAAGATCAGAGTCAAGAGAAAAGCAGCGTAAGCCATGTTAGCTGCATGACACGGGATTCTATTTTCGGGGTTCTATGACTTCCTTATCAAGGCGTCAAACAAATATGACCGAAATCCTCGTATTACAGCCTCACCAACATATAGATCCATTGATTAAACAATATTTAACATCTACCGAACACCGCCGTCAATCTCCATAGCATGTTCCATAGCGTGTCCCTCAATGATGACATCTTCTCGTCTAGACCACTGCTTTCTGTTCCAAAAGAAGCATGCATAGAATGCACAGCCCGCAACGAATGCAACAATGGCCAAGGAGCCATACATCCAGACCAGATAAGGATCTTGTGATACACTGGCTAGTGCGATACAGATGGCGGCAGCAATGCCGATCGTTAGCCAGAATAGGGCCGAAATCACGGAACGTAGACTAGTAAGACATGTGAGCTTCAATAATCATTTACAGCGAAAGAAACTGGGAAACGGTGCTTACTTTTTGGGTGCGCGGGTGAAAGCCAGCTCAAGGCCTGTGATGATGACGAAAGCCTCCGATAACGCAATTAGTACGTAGCTGGGTGCTTGAATCCAAACGTGAATGCTCTCTGGAGGAGATTTATAGATGTAATGCTGTAGCACAGAAGCGTATACCATGGAGATGGAGGCGAACATGAAACCAGTGAATATACGAGTCACCGGGTCGAAGTCAATCTTGTACTTGCGCAGAAAGGGGTACACGAACACTACGAGGTGGAATGTTAGCACAGTCCAATGGGACTTGGACATAGAAAGGGAACCTACAGTCCAGCAATGGAATGAATATAATCAGCGCAATAGGATCCAGATTCTGTAGCAGGTCGTTTGGAGTTCCGTGCAATGCCATTTGTCCAGCTTGAGAAATAAGGTTGTTCCACATCTGGTTCCAGCAGATAAAGTAGAAAGGAAAGAAGAGGAACATCTGGGATCAAGTTAGAGTTGATCTAATATCAATTATGATTTTGATATAGTCGCCTTCATACCTTGCAGCTGTTGAGCCCGCTCTGCACATCATCAACATACTTGTCTGTGTATCTTGCTTGACTAGCGATTGGGTAGTTGTTTGCATGACCTCGTTCTCTGAGCATTGAGGGGCGTGCATTGACGAAGCCTTTCTCCTTGATTGCAACTGCAATAGTGCGAAAAGCATCGAGAATCGCCGAGCCCATTGGCGGTACCTTGATATACTTGTTCTTGCCCATGAGGAAAACGGTGGTAGAGATGACGATGGCGATGAGAGGAACCAGATAGGCTAGCCAAAATGAATGGTGTGCCTCTATGTTGACTGTGATTAGTGGCGATAGCGCACCAATATTGACGGCTAGATAGAAATAGTTGAAGAGCCGTTGAACTGTGAGCTCTGGATCGACAACAACCTGTTCTCCGGACTTGAGAGTCTTTATCACGGGATGAACATTAGTGTACTGCTCGGCACTTAATGGCGTCACGTTCGCCTTGATGCCTCCAGTACCAAGTCCTATCGTGATCATGGCAGCAATTAAGCCACCAAGACCAGCGTTGTGGGTAAGAGCATTAGGAGTGGATGTCGCAACTAGAATAACGAGGCCGACGATATAGATTCCGCAGGCGCACACAATAGCCTTGAACTTCCCGAGGTACTGGTCTGCCACTATGGCACCAATGACAGTTGATGCATACGCCCAGAACTTGAAAAAGTTACCCAATGCTGTCGCGACAGCCTGGCCTTTACCGAGAGCCCCCGGGAGGTCTGAATCTGGGTCGTATGGATTGTTGATATAATTCTGGATGGGACCGCTAAGGCCAAAGTACGTGAACCGTTCGCCCAGCTCTACGACGAGAATCAAGAGCGCGATGATGGGCAGCTTGTCGGGCACTCTGCGAAGAGCATCCCATTGCGGTGCAGGCGCATGCTTAGTTTCGTGATCCACCATGCTGTTGGTGGTGGCCGTTGGGGCGACAGGGGCTTTGTTTTCGATCTCCATTGCAACACGAAAGGCAAGCAATAACGAAGATGAGCTAATTGGTGAGTCGATGATGATGGAGAATGAGCTGATTCGACATCACACGAATGTTCCGTCCGCAGGCTCCTTTAAGAGTTGCGGGAGAAGAGTTGCTTTTGGGAATCATTGCACCCACGTCCGCTTGTCGCCGTTGTTGGCAAAGCGGAATCCTTGGCCGAGAGATAATGAATCTGGAGTTGGAGAATTTTGCGGCCTCCCGTTGGCGGCGTCCGCGCGGGCCTATCATGCCTATCACTGAGATGGGACCGGCGTAGTGGGGCCCCGGCGTGGGAGATCGGCCTCCATGCGGGCTATGAGAACGCCGCCAATAGGAGGAGCCATCGCGACCAAAGGAAAGGGCAAACGTAATAGGCAATGAGAATGACAGATCTGCTTGTTCAGGAAACCCTTAGATCTTGATTGCCTCCATACTTTCGTTATTATGATGACAAACGGACCCGCTTCGTCTTCTCCACACAGATGTGTCGACTACCAAGACCCATGGAGCATTGTCCCTTGCTGAACAGCTCCTATGCTCTTTCTCTCTCGGACATTCAAATGTGATCGAATGACATTTTAGTTTCTCATCAAAATGTCCTCCACACTAACGACAACACGGATATTCTCGCCGTCAGCGTCTCTAGTACAGTCAGGACGGCTTGCTATCGACGATGATGAGTTACCCGGTATCGACCCAGAATGGCGGAAGCTTTGGAATGACCACGGTAGCCAGCTCGACAGAGCCGATGAAGTGACTATCGAGGAATATCGAATGGCACCCGGCAGATATAGCTTCACCTATGCCACATATGACGGTAAATATTCTTCACTTCATGTCATTCCTATACACAATATAGGCTAACATTTGCATCGTCCCAGGACCTGATGTATTTCATGTTGAAGATAGACAAGTGCCAGTACATCAGCCCCAAGGAGTTATCCAAGTCAGGGTTTACTCTCCTCGTGGAAAAGGGCCATTTCCTGTTCACCTCAACTTCCATGGCGGTAAGTGATTGACTGTTTGTCTTCATCACGCGTGAAAAGAAGCTGAACAAGGTGTAGGAGGATGGGTTCTAGGAAGTCTCAAATCAGAGGCGGCTTGGTGCCGGCACATGTGCAATAAAGCCAACATCAAAATTATTGATGTTGACTACCGCATGGGTCCCGAGTTCAAATTCCCCACCGCCATCTACGACTGCTGGGATGCAGTGAAATGGGTCAGTTACGTTGAGCTCGGACTTTATATGGACCAGGCTAACAATGAGGATGGAAAAGACTATCACGAACGCTGGCAGTCTGAACATTAATCCCCAAAGTGTATCCTTTGGTGGGTTATCAGCAGGTGGTCACATGTCTGCCGTTCTAGCACATTTCGCTCGCGACGAAGCCATTGATATCAAACTTCACCTCATGATTGTACCGGCTACGGACATGAGATATTGCAGCTTGAACATAAAGGAGCTGACGCCGGACAATTGCCCATACGAAAGTGCCCGTTTGTTTCAGAATCTGAAATGGAGCCCCCTGGGACGCGAACAGTGGTTTCTCAAATATTGGCTTGGAGAAGATCCCGGTATGCTACTTTTGGAAATAGAATGGTACCTCGCTTGCTGACCGGATTCTAGACGAGCAAGATCGTATTCTATACCATGACTGGACCTGTACTCCCGTCTTGGCTCCAAATTTCAAAAGCTTACCCCGAGCTCATATAGTGACTGCAGAGTATGATTTAGAGCGCGACGAGGGCGAGTTCTATGGGAAGATGTTGATGGATGTCGGCAATGAAGTGACCATGAAAAGATATGCTGGAGTGCCTCATGCTTTTGGATATTATAACCACCCAGAAAGGGGTCTGTCAAGGAGTTTTGAGTTTATTGAGGACACTGCAAAGGTCCTCCGAGACGTGCATCACGGAGACTCTGGTTGAGGTTTGGAATGTACATGGCATGTATTTAGATGGACAGCTCGAAAAATGGTAAAGGGAGTAACGCGATCTTAAGAATACCCATACTGTTGTTATTATTATGTGCGACTTTAGAGGTTGGATAAATACTTATTCTCAATTACCTGATCTGAGTGCCAGAGCTAAATGGCCAAGCTAGGTGATATCTACCCGAGTATGATCAACTGTAATTAGCAAAATGCTGTGTGGCCTTTCAGTTGGGTGAGCACTGCGCTAGGTGGAGAACATGGAGGCGAACGCCACCAATCAAATTCGAAGCCGTCATCCAGTACCATAGCACTGGTGTAAGTCTAATCTAGCACCCAGAACATACAGATGAGAATTTCAAATGGCATGTCATACGATCTAGAAGATTTTGGAAACTGACAAGGATATAGATCTTTCTATTTATCTTCTGATTTTTAGGGAAAAGGTGCCGCGGATTCTATTCGAGACGGTGATCCAACACGCCGGGTCTGCAAATATGAATAGAAATGAAGGTATTGTCATCGTTGGGTAAGTATTATATGCTTCTCGCGCAAATATCGTGTGGTACTAATGCATTATCTTATTAAGAGCGGGCATTATCGGCCTCAATGTTGCTCTTGTCCTCTCCGAGCGCGGCTACGGGCGTTCCATCACCATATTGGCCGAGCACCTGCCCGGTGATACTTCCATAGCTTACACGTCGCCTTGGTGCGTATTGACTGCCAATCTTTGTTTGCAAGACCTTTATGTAAGAGCTGGTCTCTGACTCTTCTTTAACAGGGCGGGGTGCAACTTCTCGGCCATTTCTGGCAGTAGCCCGAACGAGCTGAAGTGGGATCGGCTTGGATATGCACATCTGACCAAGCTCGCGTCCGAGAAGCCAGACGAATCATTCGTCAAGCGGACGCCGTCAACTGAGCTCTGGGATGAGGAGATACCGTATGACAAAATCGAGGCCATGGGAGAATATCTTGAGGACTTCCGTATTCTTCCAGACTCAGAATTACCAGAGGGCGTCAAATATGCCGTGTCTTTTACCACCGTTACAATCAACGCTCCAAAGCATGTGGAGTACTTATATCATCGCCTGAAAGACCAGTACGGCGTACGGTTTGTGCGACAAAAGATATCTAGCATACAAGACGCATTTGTCAACCCCGCAACCCGGATTGTTTTCAACTGTGCAGGTAATGCCGCCAAGATAATGCCAGGGGTTCAGGATGCCAAATGCTATCCGACAAGAGGACAAGTTCTTCTGAGTCGAGCTCCGCACGTCACATCAAACATTATGCGACATGGTCGGGACTATGAGACCTATGTGATCCCAAGACCTGGTTCGAACGGCAATGTGATCCTTGGTGGATACATGCAAAAAGGCAACGAGTAAGCCTATGATGATGACACTTTTATCCCTCTTCTTGCTCACCATATAATAACTTCTCGCTAGTGATGGTGCGACATACTCTTATGAGACCGAATCCATCTTAGACCGGACAACAAGACTCAGTTCAGAGCTCCGAAAAGATAAACCTGAGATTCTGGCTGTCTTCGCTGGGCTCAGGCCTTCTCGGGAAGGTGGTGCACGAGTCGAGAGAGATCAGGTATCGGTGGCCGGAAAGAAGCGCACCGTCGTCCACAATTACGGTGCTGGCGGTACCGGGTTTCAGGCTGGCTATGGTATGGCATGGGAAGCTGTGAGAACCGTCGAGGATATCCTACGGGAACTTAGGGGCCAAAATCCTCAGCCGCACTTGTAGATGATCTATGTCAAGAATGATGCAAATGTTGACACCAAAACAAGTTGTGGATCAACGAAGATCTGCGTTGTCGTGTAGCAGTCAACTCATGACCTTTGAAAGTCACGGAAAGCCTGGTCAACGTGTGGATCAAGTGCCAAGACCTTGTCGATTCCGCGCCAGAAAATTGAGTCTATCCGTAGTAATCCTAATCGTAAGACAGGGAATGGTGTGGCCTTAAGACGAAGCTCTTTTCGGGTTGATTGCAAGTGTTCGATGCAGATCTTAGCTTCCTCATATGTATTAGAGGATATGATCATTAGCAACCAGGAGAAGCAGAGCGAGGAGAACGCTGTTTGACACCAAGGTGGCCAAAACCCGACAATGTCCTCTGACTTCATCTGCCGTATGAAGTCCAAAAAGGACTCCTGGGAGGCTAGCATCACTGCACGTGCAGAATCATGTAGGTATTTACTATTGCTCCGTCCATTTCGCGTACTATTGTCTGAGCTTGCGGAGAGATGCGGTCGCAATAACGCTCGTGAGATTATGAGTTTCACAAAACGGCGTCCTAGCTCTATCAATGGAACCGTGATAGAGTGATCAGACGAGCTGTTATGGCCTGCATCGGAAACGGGAGAAGATGCCATGGGGAGGATATCAAGTAATTTCCTTCCGATATCCGCAGTTCTTTCAGGATTATTATCGAGGTCATGCACCGCTCTCAAAGAACTGTCACAAATAAGTATTCGTCTGTTATAATGAGAACGGATGATACTAACTAGAGTTCAGAGAGAGTTCTGCTCAATGTTGTAGTCAATGCTGAGAACTCGAGGGCTTGCGCCCACTGCTCGGACGTCAAGCCGGAGTCAAGGTAATCAGTTGCGTGTACCGAAGTGACCAGCCAATTCGCATCGTCAATATGTGGCGGTCTGCCTAGGCTTGCGGCAAGCCATCGATCAAGAGCATATATGGAAGAAGAAATCCTACGCCTTTGGGCCGCCTGCCAAGGTTCTATCGTCCAAGATGATGGGTCGAGATGTAGGCCAAGGTTCATGGCTAGAGCAACGGCCAGTCCGAGCATAGCCCATCGATAGGATGCATCAGAGATCAAATGATTTGAAGACGAACGAGCCACAACCAATACAAGTGTTTGAACGCTGGCAAGACTTGGTGAATGGAATTCCACTGCCACGGCCCGATTGATCAGATGGGACAGGGTTGAGTAGGGTAGCGAGTCGTAGGCTAAGTCAATGCAGAGCTTGTCATCGTGCATGTAGAACTGAAACGCAATGGAGTAGATAGCTGCAAGGAGATGCACGGGGCTGGTGACTGGATCTGGGGATGACTGTGTCGAGAATATGGGATACTGTGGTGCTATGAACCTCTCGTAAAGCTTGATCAGTCGACGACCCATCTCAGCCGAAACGACCTGTTCAAGTTCCCCCTTGAGTTGCGAAACGTCGCTTGATGTTTGGCCGGTCTCCTCTCGGCTCTCCGCAAAAATAGACGGACGGGAGACCAAGAATTGCACCGGTATCGGCTCATCCTGAACGGAATGGATCGCGAGTTGTTTAAACTTAAAGACGCCCGCATCATCAGTCCGGTATCTCTGTAACAAGTATGGATCCATGTCTCCACTAAGTCCCAGGATCTCGGAATTTGTAACCTCAGTATCGTTGAGGTAAACATCATTTCGTGATCTCCAGCTCGGTTGAGATCGAGCTGGGGACACAGTCCGAATAGGCACGCTATCGAAGGAGCGCCCAATATGGGACAGGTTTGATGCAGGGCTTCGCGGCGTTCTGAACATGAATTGATACTCCGAGCCATCTAATGCTGGGTCATAGAGGAAGTCCATGCCCATATCGGGGAACACCGAGCTGACAGGCGGGAGCTGAGTCACAGTGGATGCGTCAGCCATGACCAGAGCATTTGCACGAGACCCAGTCTGATCGATCTGATCAATTCGCGCGTCAACAACATGTCCGTCTGCGCCAATGCCATGCTCGTGGGGCAGGACGTCGGTCGTTGATGGCTCCGTTGGCTTCTTTCGCGGCTGCGCTGCCTCCACGAAAGTGCAATCTCGACCATGCAACAGACACAAGCGGCACGGCGGCTGGCCCTCGATGCGACAGGCGCTCTTTCGCGAGCGGCAGAAGTCACATGGTCTCTGCCGTTTGCTCATGTACTTTCTCATCGTAGGCTCATCGTCTTCTGAGCAAGTCTGAATGACTGAATGACGCGCAGATTGAAGACGCGGAGGAACGGATCTACTGTCGCTATTTTAAGCGCTAGCCTAGGTCGGCCCCTAAGCCTCTTTCCTTTAAGCAGCTGCTTATTAGCCTTGTTAGCTTGCAGGACTCCTATGACACTGAACTACCTAAATGTTGCTATCTAGACCGAAGTGTGAGAGGCAACGATCCAAACTCTCCCTTTGCGCCACCTCATATAACTCCATTTGACTCAAGATTTTCAAGTCGCCCAAAGCATTTTGGAATCCTTGCTGGTCTCCACTATCCGCTTCTAGATTGCCAACACCCTCTTCTGAACTGACGCCTAGGTTACTTTGGAAAATGCCAGCTGCGCTAACGGGTAGAAAATCCTCGTACACCAGCGGTTCATAAGAAATAAATCCCTCTCCGATTAGCAACTCCCTCACATCTTCTCTTGAAAGGCCGCAGCAGATTTCCCTCTCAAAGCCATCAATTTTCGCAACTCTATAGAAGAACCATGCCAGCTCTTGATCGTGAATTTCTTTCCAGGTATCTGGAAACTTTGAGAAAATTTGATGATATCCAGCATCGCGAGAATCTATCCCGTCTCTTCGAGCTTGACTTAACATCGAATTATAAACTTCCAGACCTTTTGGCGTTACTGCTGCACCGCGTTGTTCTATCTCTCCAAATCTGGCCTTGTGGCCGCCTTCGATTCCGTCGGCTTCCTCGGTCATGTCGTCATCTATAAGGACAAACGACCCCGGAGAAAAGTTCATTCCATGCTTGCGAAATTTGACCTTCTCTTCGAGGGCCTTGAAGCTGGTTTGTCTCAATAGGATAGGACAGTTTCGTGCTGGAGGTCCTTCGACTGTATCCTTTGCCGGGATGCCAAATCTGTTCATGCTGATTTGCACTGCATCGATATTCAATGTCCGAGGCGTAAGATGATTGATATGGGGCCCTCGAAATCCAGTGACATCAGCCAAGAGAGGGTTCTGCTTTTTCAGAAGCTCATATTCATCTAGGGTAACGACAGCGGTAGAATGCCACGCAAACGTCTTCATCGCCTCTACGACGTACTCGTCTGCTTCGCTGGCCGTGAGACCCTGGTTTATTTCCGATTTCGTAATCAGCTCAAGCATTTTTTTGGAGAAGATACGTCGCCTTGATAATATCCTTTCCACAAGCTTCCGCAAATCTGACGGGATGAGTTCGAGCCTCAGCACAGACGTGAACATCCGAAACGGATTTCTAGACAGCTCGACTTGCTCACAGGGTCGGAAGCAGGTCGCATGCACTGGAACACCTGCAGCTGAGAGATCGTAATATCCGACTGGATGCATATTCATGACTCGAAACAGCCTCCCCATAATCCTCAATTCCTTTGCTGTACCGAGCCGGATGGCGCCATGGCGCTCGAGTGAAAGCCGTCCTAGCTCCCCCGTGGATCTCAATTGTGCTTCAAGTTCAGGCTGCTTCGATAGCTCTTGCGTATTTACTTCTGAAACGATAGATAAAAGGTCTGCGTATAGCGGGACCTCCTTTCTGTACAGCTCGGAAATGGATCGAGAGAACTTCGATCGGATAACGGACGGTTCTACGACGTTTGTTAAACCTGCCATATTCGTGAGAATTTGGCTTCACAAAATGACAGCACATAATCAATGTCAATCTCTCAAATACTAGGTCACTTAAATGCGAATGCTCCGTCTCACCTTGTAAGATAGAAACGTGCTAGCACGAACTTCGGAAGCTATCCGGGGCTATCCGAGGCCGGAACCTGCCTCCGAATCGGGAAACATCGGTGCGCGTTCTAGTGCGCTAATTGGCCACTCACGGTTCTACAAGAAATCATTGATGGGAAAGTGCCTCAACGATTCTCAATCTCCTTGCCCGGTCGTCACTGATCAGAAATGTTCAGAGAGCAGAAGAATTAAGAGCAAGTTAGACAAGCTCGTGTTTCGTACTGCATTATGGCAGTGCTGTAAGCCCGTCTGAACCTGGTCAAGGTATATACTGGTCGCAAAAAAACCATATCTGGGTGCTGTAATTGATTACCCATAAAGCCAAACAATTTCACCTATGAATCCCTGGCCTTAGATTTGATCAAGAAGCATTTAGATCAGAGTTGATATTCGATTGAATCGCTACAGTGTCCACCTCTTAGGCTACAAAAGGACTGTACTCCATCCACTCCAGCGTACAGAGGCGCCTACAGAAATCTGATTCCAGGGTAGTATACAGCATCAAAGTGCTCATCAACCTCGTAACCCAATGCCTCCAGACCCCTACGGATTGCCCTCTTGGCAACGCACACAGAGGTGGTTGTGTAGACTGTTTCTGTCGGCGTCGGCAAGGTCGTCGTCACAGGGGTGACACCGGCGCACGAGCAGGCGCTGTAGTAGGCCGAGGCCGACGAGCAGTACGTTGCGTATGTTGGCACAACTGTTGGAGTAATGGTAGTGGCTCCAACCTCTTCCCGCTTCTGCGGTTGGGATGGCGGGAAAGAGCGTGGCGTAATGCCAGTTGGCACACCGCCGTAGAGTACCGTGACTGTGCTGGTAGTTGTACTATGGTTTTTCATTAGCAAAGTCATTTTCGATAGTGATGATGAACATTATGCATACGTAGTCGAGGGGCTGACTGTCACGGTATTGAGGCTCGAGCAGTCCGCCAAGCGGCTGGTCAAAGGAGGCTTGACGCCAGCAGTACCACCTACACCGCGCTGGCAGTTGTTACCAGCGCCGCATTTGTCGGCACGGCGGTCTACAAAGCCATGGGCGTAGACAGCCGAGACACACGCTGCAGGCAGGAGGAAGATGGAGAATTTCATGGCGAAGCAGTGGAATGCGGTGAATACGTCGGTATGGCAGGGGCTGTTAGCGAGAGCCACGATAGATCTCTGGGGGCCATCGTCTTGGGACCGACTCTATATGTACGCCACGAGCAACGACTACACATGGGAAATTCGCATTGGCATCATCACTTTTCAGTCCATCAAAAGATCGATCTAGCCCAGTGTGCTGAAGTCAGGGGTCGGGCTACGCTTTTGGGGACACTATTGGCAAGCCTCGCGCTATTAGTGTCTTTCTCCACAGGCTCAAGGCCCAAACTTTAGGCCTGGATCTTTTCAGCTACGCTCGAAATCTGGACTATTGCCTTAGGATCACGCTAGGCATGTCCAAATGTGGTCAACGAAGAATATCATCGATTGTCGAGAACGGCCGCCATAGAGGAGCCAACGGCCGACAACCAGCGGATGCAGCCATGACTGCGTAACGGCAAGCCTTCATTGTACTGCGTAAACGACCTTTTGACGGACGTCCTCGCTAATGGATTCAGAGGTGGAAACGCCGCGACATCAAACGTTTGATGCTTTCGAGATCGCATCGAACCGTCCATTAGCTGAGCTCAAGCGAGGTGCAGGGGGCGTTGCGCCCTCTACCAGCGGGTCAATTAGTGTGTTGGAGTACCACCAGATCGGTACATTACACGCGCCACATGCTCATATCTCCGTCCTAAAATGGATACTAGAGAAAGCATTAGGCCACTCTAGGCCATGAAGGACCATGGGATACCTGGCTTTGATGAGCGGCCATGCCGTATACATGGACTCCTGCTTTTCATTGTGACACCCTTGCTTGTGATGATTCTCAATTGCTGGGTCGTCCTCTTCTCTTCTTCTTCTCCTCTCTCTAGAAGCGGGCACCACAGGCGATCAGGAGCATCTCAACATGATAGCTACGCTCATTCAAGAGGCCGATCCTGCTGCGATCAGTTATGCTCTGTTGCTGTTTCTCATACAGTTTCTGGTCTATCGCGCACAACAATCAAAGTCCAAGTCCAATAATCACTCTAAGGAGAGTCATCTTGAGCCTGATGGCGTTACTCTTCCGCCGACAATACCTTCGAAACTCCCGCTGATCGGTCATGTAATCAACTATGTAAGAGATGGCCAAGAGTATTTCAGCAGTCTCTGTCGTTCAACGCCCTCGCCTGTGTTTACCATCAATATGGCCAATATAAAAGTCTCCATTGTCCAGCCTGAGCTACGACAACACCTCCCCAAAATACGAAATCTCAAGTTCTACCCGCTTGTTCCTACCATCTTTCGCCGAGCTCTGGATTTTGGAGAACACTCATGCGCAGTTCTCAATGAAGATTTCAAAGAAAGCCACGGCTTCGGCCCACAGATCGCACGCATCTTCCGTGAGGAATTTATTCCGAACCGCAATCTGCGCCGCTATATTGAGCAACTCGACGGGCATATTCATGATGAGTTCTCGAAACTCGTACCGCAGCATGGTGGCATCAACAAAATTCGCGTCGAAGAATGGGTGTTCACGACAGTAGTTGGTGCACTTGGCAAGGTCCTTTGGGGGGAAAACTCTAAGACTACCAGCCCTTTCAGCAACCCAGAGTTTTTACGGCATCTGAAGATAATGCTACAGAATCTGCGAACGCTCAGCAGCCCAGTGGAGCTCGTCATTGATCGCAAGTTGCTCGAATCTCGTCGTTTTGTTCGTCAAGAACTAGAGCGCAGTGCATCTAACACAGAGTATCCTGCTGATAGTTTACTTGGGCGTCTACGGCTAGCTTGCGACAATCACGGCGCAGCTGCAGAAGACTGGACAGACTTCCAGCTTCTACTGCTAGCCGGTGCTCTGCCGAACATCGTAGGGGTATTGACCTGGACAGTGCATCACCTATTGGCGGATCATGATTGGAAGACCGGTCTTCGGGAAGAAATCAATGCCTTCGTTGACGAACAAGCCGGCGAGATAGATCTGGCCGAGATACCGACACGATGTCCGAAGCTGAGCGCGACTTGGAATGAGGTACTGCGTTATCACAGCGGGTTTTCTATTGCAAGATATGTGCAAGAGGATACAACGATAGCGAACAGATGGTTGCTCAAAAAAGGGACAAATCTCATTGCTCCCGTGAGGCCTCATCACGTGGACAAGCATGTGTGGGGTGACGATGTTGACGAGTTCCGACCACAAAGATTCCTTAAAACAGATGGAAGTCTGGATGAGAAAGAGAGGCGGAAGATGAAGATGTTTGGACTGTTTGGCGTGATGTGCCCAGGCAGATTTCTGGCGGCCAACATCGCGATGTCATTCACGATACGATTTCTTTCATCGGTGAATGTCAGCACCCTCGACGAGAAACCGCATGTTGTCCCCGCTGAGACGACGGACAGCATGGTTGGGCTACCTACTCCGGCTTGCGACCCGGAGATACTGGTAGAGAGATATCAAAGAAAGATTACAGATATCAAAATACTGTTTCATCACCCAAGACAAGAGTCAAATACATACTAAGCTAGCGGGTTACTTTAATGATAATATCAGAGTACACAGATACTCGCCTCGACTCAAATATACGTCGAAAGACCACTACCCTAGAGTACATCCGAGGCATCCCAGGGCTGTGCCTTCATACCTAGCCACGACCTCCTGCTCCCTTGCTCTCATGGGACCAGCAAGATTTAGAAAGCGAGAATATAGGGCTATGCTGCGCCGTTGTCCGAGGTCTCAGCGCTTTTGAATCGGGGGGAGGAAGTTTTCCAAGGAGGTCAGACTGTCTATATGGACCAATTGCCCTTCCAATACTAGTTCATGACAGAATCTCGTTTCGGAGGGTAGCTACTTACCAGGTCGATCCGTGCGTACTTCGTCGAGCTACATTTAGCTTTCACGACAACATGATACGCCATACGCCATAAAGAGATAACACTGGGTGTCTTCAAATTCGTTTGAACACAAAGATACAAGGTCCTTGGGCGCCCAATATCTCTTCTCGTCCTCGACAAGTGCAAGGCACGAGGTAAGGAAGAAGAGAAGACTAGACCTAGATTGAAACTCATAGGGCTGTTGTCTAGCCGTATTCGTAAAGCCTAATCGCTATCAGAGCCTAATTTAGCATCATGTCCAGTTGACATCAAGAACGCCAACCCTAGAAGTTTTGTCGCACGAGTAAATGTGAAGGTCTGAAACATCCAGGATCACTGTTACTCGTCGCTCATGAAGGTCATCAGGACCACTTAGATCGCAAATACTTGTGCTACTGCGACATCCTTATCTGTAGATCTGAGCGAACAGGTCAGGGATCTTTTTGTGGTACAGTCTCTCGAACCTCTGATAACCGGGAGGTTCACTTCCGCTTGCGCCAGCTCCGTGATAAATGGCATCAATGTCAGCTTTTACAATCAATCATGGTGCTGGTACAAAGGCGTCGAAGCTATATTTTCTTTCTATATTCGACAAGGTCAACATCAATGCCGTTGTTATTGAAGCTAAGACCATCTGTCTTCTCACTCGTTTCAGGACATCAATGCATCCAATAGACGAGGTTGAATTGCTGATAGATCTGCTTAAGATCACACTCTAGGACCCCCACTTTCCGTTCTACGACACGACTTACAGCCCTTATCTATTGCTTATCTCGACCCGACTTGGCGGTTCAAGGGGCATTGGAGCTTGGCTAAAACGTTGTCGCCGCATGATCGGCTAAAACTTAAAGAGCCCCTGTGGCTTACTCTAAGACGGCCAGGATATGGCGACTACATCTGCTTCAAACACAATGCCTCAAATCGACCCAGCGGTATCAGCAATCTCACCCACGACAGGCTTCTTCGCTATGCAATACATACATTCTCGCAACGCAGCCTCTGACCGGGCTTTCGGCTGCTTTGCTTGGCCGCACCATCTTGCCTTATCAAGATGTTCCAGGAGAGGACAGGGGCCGCAAGGATGTGTGCCGGATTAGGCCTTCGACCCTGATGATATGTAGGACAGCCTCCGCAATGGAGGTCTAGTTGTTTTTCTGTGGGATTCAGCGTTTCTTTCCTAGCACTTTTACTAAGACAATTTCTGAGCCTGGTTGTTCAGTCTGTCATAATGAAAGCTCAACCTATCCAGGCCGCTGTGCCCAGCGATATGGGCGAGAAAATCTCGGTATGAAGCATCGTGGACTCCAATAAGATGGCGAAACTAGTCTAACATTAGTAAAGACAGCTAGGGACCGATTGTCAATCCGGTCGGATGACCATGAAGAATTGCTCAATGCCACCGAAGACGACTTGCTCGAGGCTAAGGAACTTGCGGACAAGTTTACACTCGAAGATACAAAACGGGTATGTGGTACTGGCCCAAGGACAACTTTTAGCTGACAATCTTCGTAGTTGATGGCCCAAGTATACAAGCAACATGCTAAGGATCCAAACTTTCCCATAGCTATCATTCAACAAATTGAATCATTCCTCAGTTAGTTGACCTGTTAGCCTGTTTCTTTACAATCTAATAAGAAATTCAGGCAACGATGATGTCTTTATACACCCTGAAGACCACGAACAGCTCATTCAAGAAATGAAGATACAAGCTGTTCTAATTACTACCAACTCACCGTACGCCGAAGTGCGTGCAGTTGTTGATAACACCGATGATCCCTCATTGCCCGTTTCCACGATTCGCGCGTGGGCAATGGGAATATTCTTCGCGTGCTGTATCTCTTTTATCAACTCCTTCTTCGATGTTCGTCTACCAAGTATCTATGTTACCTCGACAGTTCCACAGCTTTTAGCATATCCGCTTGGAAAGTTTCTCGAAAGGTCACTACCCGATTGGGGGTTTACACTCTTCGGAGTTCGACATAGTCTTAATCCGGGCCCCTTCAACAAAAAGGAACACATGCTCATCACTATCATGTCAAATGTCGCCAAGAGTACACCATACACCAACTACATCGTATGGATCCAGTTTCTTCCCCGATACTTCAACCAACCCTACGCGATTTCGGTCACATATCAACTCCTGATTGCACTCTCAACAAATTTCATTGGGTACGGTCTGGCAGGTCTGTGCCGCCGGTTTCTCGTCTATCCTGCGTACTGTGTCTGGCCAACATCACTAGTCACGATTGCTCTGAACTCGGCTTTCCACGATTCAGCATCAGAGACTGCAGTTGTCTTAGGCCCTCTGAAATCCATCTGGAGAATGCCGCGACTCAAGTTTTTTGCTTGGGCGTTCGGCCTTATGTTCGTGTATTTCTGGCTACCAAATTATCTTTTCGCCGCTCTCAGCTACTTTAGCTGGATGACCTGGCTTGCTCCGAACAATCGAGATCTCGCTACCATTACAGGAGGCACCACAGGCCTCGGACTGAATCCTTTACCGAGTCTAGATTGGAACATTCTCACATTCAATGTCGACCCACTCATGGTGCCATTCTTCTCCACCTTCAATTTTTTCATCGGTGCTTTCTTCTCCATGTTCGTTATCATTGCTATTTACTATAGTAATGCTTTCAACTCGGCCTACCTGCCTATCAATTCCAACCGGCCGTTCGATCATTTTGGCCTTCCTTATAATGTAAGCTCAATCATCGACGACAAGGGCATCTTTGACGGCGCCAAGTATGAAGCTTACTCTCCTCCATTCCTGTCTGCTGGAAACATCGTTGTATACATGTTTTTCTTCGCACTGTACTCGGCAACCGTTGCCTATGGCATTCTCTACCACCGACACGAGATCATGTTGGGACTTCGCGACATTTGGTCGAGTTTGAGAAAGAAGAAAAACGATGGAGGCGAGAACATCGACCGCAACACTCTTGACGTGCACAACAGGCTGATGAGGGCCTACAAGGAAGTGCCTGAGTGGTGGTATATGATCTGCCTTGTCATCTCTATTACCATCGGCATGATTGGAATCGCTGCGTACCCTACCAACACCACTCCTTTCGTGGTTCTGTACGGAATCGGTCTGTGCCTCCTCTTCGTCATTCCCATCGGAATTATTGCCGCAATGACAGGCGTGCAAGTCACACTCAATGTGCTTGCCGAGTTCATTGGAGGTGTTTGGGTTGAGGGCAACGCCATCGCAATGTGTTTCTTCAAGTCATATGGATATGTCACCTGCGCACATGCCCTTTCCTTCAGTGCAGACCTCAAACTCGCTCACTACCTCAAGATTGCTCCCCGCTTTACTTTCTGGGCTCAGATGGTACCGACGTTGGTGTCTACATTCATTAGTGTAGCCATCCTGCAGTACCAGGTTCACATTGAGAATATCTGCACTCCCGACGCGCCGTTCCGGTTTACTTGTCCCGGCCCCAACACTTTCTTTACTGCAGCTGTCTTTTGGGGCACCGTCGGTCCTCGAAAGATGTGGGGCGTAGGCGGCCCTTACTCAGTCACACTTATCGGGTTCCCTCTTGGTATATTGCTGGTGGTTATCTTCTATGTCCTGAGCCTTAAGTGGCCAAAGAATGCGATCGTTCGCAATGCTCATCCAGTTGTTATGCTGGGCGGTGCACTAGCTTGGGCGCCGTACAATCTAGCCTATCTGTGGCCTGCAGTGCCGGTGGCTGCGTTCTCTTGGCTGTATTTGAAGAAGAGATTCCTCGGATTTTGGTCAAAGGTAAGGGTTCACTGCTCTGATTCACTTTCAGTGCTAACATCGCTTTTAATAGTATAACTTTGTAACTTCAGCTGCCTTTTCTTGCGCCATTGCAATCTCTGGCATAGTCATTTTCTTTGCACTGCAGGTGTGGGACATTGAGTTGAGTTGGTGGGGAAATGATGTTGTCGCGGAAGGATGCGATGCTGCAGGGAACTGCGTGCTCAAGTCTTTGGCTGAGGGAGAATATTTTGGTCCTAGACTTGGAGAATTCCATTAACATAATGGACATGGAGTTCTCGGTTTCTTTGAATTATATGTGTTTGGCGATGCTGGTTCTTTCGCCTGTCAAGCGGTTCATTCAATGTTTGTAATTTCTATATCTGTATATGAGTGTGAGAAAACGTACAGCCTTGTCTCTTAAATTTTTACTACAACCTGATCTGAGGTACAGTGTCGCATTAATTTTCTTGATCTTTCTCCTTTGATAGTTCGGTTTCTGGCCTTAGCTCAAATAAAACATTGAACTCGTCTGTCTCAAGCGGTAACAGACCTTGAAAAGCGATTTCAAATCGTTTACATTCAACTGCAATGGGTCCCACTTTTGCTTTCAGGAGACTCGCCAAACATTTCCTACGCGGCTGAAAGCGTCTTTCCTTCAATGCCTTCCCATTCTCTGAATCATGACTTGATTTAGTCCGTTTATGGAGAGCGAGAAGCTACTCTATTACTGATCATTTGGGTACATTCTTATCTTGTCCAGCATCCAGCTACAGAAGATTGGTCTGCGAGTTGGTAAGCACCACTCATGGTTTGTGGTTTGGATAACCAGAATAATCGTGAAAAAACCCAATGTTAAAGGGAGGCGATTACCCAATATATAGTCTCCTTCACAGTCGATTCATATAGCGGTCATACACCCTATGCGTGAAATTATACTCAACTAGATTTCAATTAGCAGCCAGTATTAGCAAAGCGGCAATCTTGTAATGACAATCATGTTATTCTAGCTGTGTCCTTTCACCTTACGTAAATATTCGTCCCATTTGACGCTCGAGCGTTTATTGCTGTCACAGATAACGATACAATCAGGCAGATTGGGCAATTCAGCCTGTCAATCCTATTACGTGGTTTCTCCGGCTGACACTTACAGTTGGCTCGTGCTGAGAAGTTGGGTCTAAACACGGTCCCATTCTACGAGCTTGGCACTTGATAGGTCCACTGCGAGCTCATCGTTACCTTGCGCTTACCTGTGCAATGCGTTGTATTAGCTAGGGCTGCTAATGTCTGAGAATTACCTGTCTGAGGTAGTTGAGTCATCTCCGCATCATCATTTTGCACATGATCGCGCCAAGTCTATGGGTTAGTAGCGACTTTTGCAACTTCACACTAACACATTTCATCACTACGCCACCCATCATGCCTCTCAATATACTAGGTATCTGCCCGTTTCTTTGTATTTGAATTTCTCCTACCAAGCTAAAGCTAATGGATCAACACATCAGTTGTCCACGGTTATGCACAGTCCTCCAAGGGTGTGGCGGAAAATATATCGAGGCTGACAGCAGAGTTGTCAAACATTGCCACTCTTCACTTCGTAGATGGTCCACCCCTAAATGACAGTTCTGCATTAGCTCCGCGACCGTGGTGGATTCTTGATACAATGAAGAACCTAGAATTTAACAAAAATATGCCTAGCAGATGGCGAGAAACCGTTAGTTTGATATGCATGACACCCCTTTGAGACCTATTATTCTTGACTGGTGTTACAGATTCATTATTGGTCAGACCTATTGTCCTCGGGCGCTTATGATGGGGTTATTGGCGTTTCCCAAGGAGCGGCGATGGCGGCACTTCTACTTGCCATGGTGCGACTCTCAACAACACACACGATTTCATCGGCTGATGAAAAGACACACAGATTAATAACCCGGAGGCCATCCCGGGATTCCAGCCAAAGGTTAAACAACAGTTCAAGTTTGCTATATTAAGCTCCGGTGCGTATGCATGCATTCAAGGCAATCTAGCTGTTTAAATTGTATCAGATGTGCTTACGCTTAGCTGAAAGGATTTGTTTCGAACAAGGATCCCCACAAATCTATATACGACTCCTTGCCTGTAGATATACCAACTTTTCACAGTAAGTCTTACTGATATCCCCGCAAGATCAAATATATGCCTTTAGATCAATCAGTAACAAATTGTCACTCAGCTGTTGACATGAACGACACGATAATCCCGAGTGAAAGGACACTTGCTTTATATCAACTCTTTCAGAACTCTAAGCTTTTCAAACATTCAGAAGGTACGTCGACACATGTCAAAGCAGTCAAGGTAGATAGGCTGAACCAAGGCAGGTCATATGGTGCCAATACGGGGCGACTGGCCAATCATGATGAAAGCGTTCATAATCGAGGCTTGTGGAATCCAGCCGAGTGATGTAGGGCCCAAACCCAAAAAGGGCTGGCTGTCAGGGCTGTCACGTTAGAGCTTATAGGATTGATGGCTATTCAGAATAGACAGCCGACTAGGCCTTCCGAGCTTTGCATTGAGGTGATGAAAGTATAAACTTTAGGTGTCCGCTGATTGGTCTCTAGCCAACCCTAAATCAGCATAAAATCACATAGATTAATCAGTGGCTCATCTACTTCCTGTGTGAAGTGAGGTCTAATAACTTACGATATGAATTTAGCATGAAATGACCCTAGTGAAATCAAGTGCGGCGTGGACTTTCAAGCCCTGCAAGGCTCAGGGCTTTTCCTTCTGTCAAGCCACTCATTGGTAATAAGTGGCTCTAGGGGTACTTGTTGGCTATAGTTATGAATACCCTGAGGGTTCATATCGCGCATCTGTTATCGGTGGACACAATGGAAGCCTCAACGATGGGTGAACTTGTTCAGTCCGGCAGGGGCTTTCAGAGACCGACACCTTGCAGAGTCCTTTTTCGGAAGAGCGTGTGGCTAGTATTTGAAACAGTATTACAAAAGGCGTTATGAAGAGCCCGGTAGACGACCGATTCTTAAAAGCCGTTATAGATGCTACCTACTAGATCTATGTTCTACGAGGTAACAGATCGTCGAGGTATCATCATGGTCTTATGTGATTTGTCGTGACTGCTTCAACACCTAGGCTTCATATTTGGGATAGTGTGTGGTCCCACTTACAAACGCCACCGACGTATGGATGTAGGTACGAGAGATGGTTGTTGGTTGTGGGCTGGGATGTCGGAGTTGGAGACAGCCATTGTCGGCAGAGTCAAGAAGCGCCTCACGTGTAAAACATTTAGATCCGAGGAAATTTCCGCTTGGCGGATTCGGTTCCGCAGCATCAAAGCAAGATTCCATTCGTGTTTTGACTCCACGGAGTATTGACGATCGTCGGAACCACCGAAGATCGACACCCGGGCACACCAATGATGCTTAGCCGTGTCCTCCGAATACCGGGGCCCTTTTGTCCGGCATGTTTAGCGAAGCATACACGCTCTGAAAAGCTTTGCCAACAGCTTCTCGTCCATCCCCACTGGTCGCGGGCGGGGAAATTCCATGTGTGGGGCCCCCCAAACCTGGAGAACGTCCATATTCCCCAGATGCCAGCGTGCGGCTCCTGGAAATAGCACCGAATAGCCGCACTGGATAACCTAATTAGGCATCCCGCGGGCTCACGACCCGGGAACTGGCCCGGCAATTATGCCCCAGTCGCCTGTCAACACCGTATTGAGGAAGGATTTTCTAAATATGACGTGTAGCGTGCTTAAGCTTCACCCAAGCGCTTCGTTTCACAGCGGTAGAGGCCATTAGACCGTCTCTTCGCGCGGGGTTGGAATGATCAGGCAATGCGGTGGCACGATACATGATTAAGGCAGTATATAAGGTGTGATACCGCGCCGATGATGTAGATCCCCTGCGACATTTGTCCTTGACATACACAAGGCATTTGCTGATTCATAATGGGTCGCAAATACCTTGGTGGTTCAGGCGAACGCCTAACCGTCTGGATCTCCATTGCTGCTTCAACAGTCCTCATCTTCTACGGCTATGACCAAGTATGACCAGCCCCTACCTTTGGATCAAGGCTGTAAAAACAGGTTTTTTATGCTGACTGTGGCTCTCTTTCCAGGGTGTCTTTGGAAATGTGCTGGTCAAAGAAGATTTTCTTCGCACAATGGGATATCCCAACACCACGGACCAGGGGACAATGACCTCGGTATACAATCTCGGCTGTTTCGCTGGCGCTTTATCCACTCTTTACACAGGTGATAAACTGGGCCGTCCTCGCGTACTGATGCTCGGAAGCACTGTCATCGCTGTTGCTGCCATAATTCAAGCTGCTTCATTCAGTGCTGGGCAGATGTATGTTGGGCGTGTAGTTGCTGGCCTAGGCACAGGGATGAACACTGCGACAGCTGGCGTGTGGCAGTCAGAGACATCGAAGATGAGAAGCCGAGGAAAACTCATTATTATTCAGATGGCCAACTGCATTACCGGTTTTGCAATTTCCAATTGGCTGACACTGGGTTTCTCGTTCGCCCCTGGAAGTGTATCATGGCGTTTCCCACTTGCCTTCCAAATATGTAAGTCAATCGCCACAATCCGAGAAGCAATGATTCAATTGAAAAGAGGCTTATCAATTACTTGATTAGTCTTTTCTGCGTGTGTCTTGCTTATGTGTCCATTCTTGCCCGACTCTCCACGTCTTCTCATTCGGAAGGGGAAATATGAAGAGGCTGCAGAGGTTCTGGCTGCTCTGGAAGGCCACGGCGCGACTCCCAGCTCGCCGTCAGTGCGGCTGCAATTTTCCATTATCAAGGATGTTCTGGACAAAGAATACGCCGTGAACTATACTTGGTGGCAGCTTATTACTGGCAAGGGGCCAGCCGGTGTCGTACGGCGAATGATTCTCGGCGCCTGGATGCAAGGTAAATCACTCTCCATGAAAACTGACTTGTATGCTAACTCCATGCTCAAGCTATGAACCAGGTGAGTGGAATTAACGTTACGTCGTATTACATGACGTACGTCTTCATTCATGCTATCGGGTTGAGTGAATTTTTGGCTCGCATCCTGGCCGCCGCCGGCTCCATGGACTACCTCCTTTTTTCATTCTTGGCATATTTCGTCGTTGAACGCTACGGAAGACGTAAAGTTATGATGACATCTGCGACTGCTTGCTCGATTTGCTGGACGATCATTGCAATCTCGCTAGGACTCTCCGAGACAGGTCGCGGAGACAGCTATAAGCTCGGAATCGTCGCGGTGTCTTTCTTCTTCGTGTTCTTTGCCTCTTTCGCAATGGGTGTCCTCGGAGTTCCATGGCTATACCCAACCGAGGTAAATGCTCTAGCATTCCGAGCCAAAGGTGCGAGTTTGGCTATGGCATCGAACTGGATTATGAATTATATGGTGGCTCAGATCACGCCGCCCGGCATTCAGAATTTAGGCTACAAATTCTGGATCATCTGGGCCGTCATTTGTGCAGCCTTCGTTCCGATCACATACCTGTTCTATCCAGAAACTGCAAATCGATCTCTCGAGGACATCGATCGCTTCTTCTACGATAACCACAATATCTTCGTGTTCAACAATAAGATCGCTACACAATTACATAGACCGGATATCTACGAAGAGGCAGATAGACAGGTTGATGCCGCCAATGAAAAGAGGACCGGCGACATGGAACACAATGGCGCACGTGGATACTCGGAAGATAAGAGAGAAAACCCTAGCGTTGGACAAATCGAAGGCAGATAAAAGCGCCTTCGAGTTGGCACCTATTCTACGGCAACCATCTGTGGAATCTTTCTCCTATCAAGAAAGGTTTGGGGTGAAGGCGGGGATGTAGAGCCTGTTTGCTCTGCTACTAGACACTGCGGGGACCAGGTGGCATGATGAACAATGTATCTTTGCATTTACGGGAGACTTCTTTTATGGAGACATCGACCCTGCGGATTCAGATAGAAAGTTGTTTCTGAGACAAGTCTCAAGATCGAAGTATTGGCATAGGTAAAACCATAATACTAAATCCAAACACGTGTTTTGTCATGCCGGATAAACCCCGAGGGTGAATCATCACAACAGTCACTGTGGTTAATATAGGAACTTTGACTAATATTTGTTGGATAAGCATAGGGGCCCAAGAAGTCTTATTTCTGTGGGGAGCACTCTGTATTCAGAATGAAAAAACCGATGCACTAGAAACGGCTCGTCTCCCAAATTAGAACACGTACAAACGGCACGTTACAGTATTGAGCCCTTGTAGATGAGAGTCGGCTTCTCATCTGCCACCTTCCAGGCTAGTTTAAGCTTACTCTAATCCCCGCTCCTAAAATGGTGATCTCCCGGTCTCTAGGCCCCCAGGCACACCGCTATCCCGAGAAAGAGACCGAGCTGCTTGTTTCACAAGCTGTGAGATCTTAAAAGCAGGCCATTCCCTCCCAGCTACGTATTCCTTGGTCATTGCAATATACTAGTTGTGTGAGTGGCCTCTCAGGGGATCGCAACCAGCCACGAGGGGTGACCAGGGTCCTAGACTAATAGCATCGTGCGTGTGCATTGGATGGATCAGTCTGCAGGCCTCGACTACCGGCTGTGCCATATTTATACATATGTTGGGCAAGGAATGTTTCAAGGCTGCTAGCCTTCCCTAGAATCGTAGAATTGGGCTCAATAGAACAATCGTTCCCTATTTTCCTACAATTCAGTCCGCTCGATGTATCACAAGATGCTCCGGGCCGTGCTCGCTGGCCTAGCGCTGCTCCATGCAGCAAATGCTGTAACGCCCGTGTCAGACAGCGACATGACAGCACTGCTAAACCAAGGCGGTGTAAACCTCGCAATTCGCGCAGCGCCGATGTTCTTCTTTGGACAGGCAATGAACCAACCGCCTTGCTACCCTACGTTCGCAATTGACAGCAGCGGCGCCCAGACGCCTTCAGGCGAGCCCTGTGCTTGGAACAACGCCGGGTGCAACTGCCGCACTCCAGGCGTCGGGATCGGTAACCCAGGACCAAGCTTCCCAGTTTACTACACTTATCAGAAATGCAGCGACACTGAGATTCGGGTCGCATACAACTTGTTCTATCAGAAAGACGGCTTTTCTCCTGACGGCGTGTTTGGGCATCCATAGTACGCAATGTTATTCCTCCAAGGCCTATTCTGATCTTGACACTAAAGCAGCATTTAGTGATTGGGAGCGTGTTATTGTTATATGGGCAAAGAGTGGGAGCAACTGGGTTCCATCAAAGTTGATGCTAAGCCAGCACTCGGGCTATCAGACTTTGAATTGGGCAGACATTCAGAACACCTTCAACACAGCCGACGCCAACCAGCCTCTAGGCGGTGATAACGGGCGTCAGAACTTGGACCACGCCAAAGTTTATGTGGCATGGGCAAAGCACGCGGTTTACCACACCAGGAATACAGGCTGGAATGATGTGTTATCGCAGCTCACAGACAATGCCTTTCGGAGTCAGGATTGGTGGTATTTCCCTTCCAGCAGTATGTTTCCCTCCTTCCCAGCTATAAAGATGCCAGCACACCACTTATACCTGCTACACTACAGGTGACTACATTCGCGCGGATGGTTCAACATCAATTGGCCAGCAAATCGGCAGCTTAGATTGGGGTGATGCGACGAGCAATCCTTTATCAGTTCATCAAGGTCTCTGTTCCGCAAGTTGATGATAGTTGAGCGTGAGCAGGCAAGCTATCAAGATGAAGCCGTCATTGATGCATGCCGAGGGCTGTTTAGCGCGACGGATGCCCGCATTTCAGGGGATTTGGCTTGTAGGCGGCCACTAAATAGACTAAATCAAAGCTCCGTCCGGCCATTAGTATCGGCCGAAATCACGACCGGACAAATTGTCTTGTCCGGCTTGTCCGTCGTTATACGAAGCAAAGGCGCAAACAAAAAGACAAACCTACCACTTAAATATGGCCTTCTCTCCAATGTAGGGCATTGTTCTTTCGGCTCGTCGCAAGTGTGTCGCGATGGCGCCCCTGAAAGTACTCATTGTTGGCGGTGGTATTGCCGGCCCAGCCCTAGCGCATTGGCTGTCACGGATCGGGGCCAGAATCACCCTCATCGAGCGCTCTCCCAAAATTCGGGCCACTGGCCAGCAGCTAGACCTCCGTGCCCAAGGTGTGCCCATGATGAAGAAGATGGGCATCGAGGCCGCTGTGCGGGCTGCACTTGTTCGTGAAGCTGGCACGCAGCTGATAGATGTAACTGGGCAAACCAAGGCATTCTTCCCGGCAGCTGAGCATGGCAGTGGAAGACAGAGCTTCACTTCAGAGTATGAAATTATGCGCGGCGACTTGGTTCGCATACTGTACGAACTCACTGAAAAACAAAAGAATGTGCAACATCTGTTCAATACCACCATTGACAGCTTTACTCAGGATGAAGAGAGCGACCCCATTGGCAAGGTTCACGTTAAGTTTCAAGATGGGCGAAAGGACGACTTTGATCTCGTCGTCGGTGCCGATGGGACTAGCTCTAGAACACGCAGGATCATGCTCGGCCCCGACGCACCGGATCCGCGCCACCGGCTTGGAGGCTATATTGGATATTTCAGTATTCCATCCGAGCCTGGCGACTCAAATCGGGGAACGTTCTGTCATCTGCCTGGGCGAGTAAGCAGGATGATTGGAACAAGGAAAGATTGCCCCGATCTCACGCGGGTCTACATACAGATGCGTGGAGAGGACCTTGCGCTCACCGCAGCACATGAATCAGGGACTCTCAAGGGTCTCAAGAAAGCTTGGGCTGATATTTTTCAAGGTGGTGGATGGGAGTGTGAGAGGTTTATGGATGCGCTACGACATGCTCCGGAGGCAGACGATTTGTACTCGACCCCGTTCGAAGAAGTCCGACTCCCAAAGGGGTCTTGGTCGAACGGCCGGGTCATTCTGGTCGGTGATTCGGCACACTGCGAGACAGCAGGTGGTTTTGGGTGTACATGGGGGGTTGTTGGCTCCTACGTCTTAGCAGGGGAGATCGCAAGGTTGTTCGTGAGAGACAGGTCATCACCAACAGCGGCAGTGATCCAGGGTGCGAAGAATTATGAAGAGAAATTTAGACCGATAGCTACTGCGATGCAAGGCGGGAGTGAGTGGGTAGAGTCTATTCTTTCTCCGAGATCAAAGTTGGGAATCTGGGCCTTACATATGTCTGCGAGAACAGCAGCATATTTCCAACTTGATCAGGGCGCAGGTCTTGACAAGAAGACCTCAAGATGGCAACTTCCAGACTATCCAGAGCTCGAAGCAGAGCAGATTTGATACTCAGAAGCCCAGCTTACCTGTGTACACTATTCGGTCGATACTTCGCCTGCTTTCCACTGGGCTCCGTTATTCAACAGAGGTACTTGCTCTTCACTGGAGAGTCCATCTGGCAGGATTCTACCTCTTCTTCTTGTCTCCCATGGCTCGTGAAATATTTGAAAAGTCCAAGCCAGACTTGCTAACAATTCTTTGAGAAAGCTGTATATTGATTGCTAGTATCTCTGCAGAATAGGGTTGAGGGATTATATCCTACTCTTCCGCCGCTCCTCTTAAATCTTCTCGAAAGGGGTAATCGAAAAGTCTTTTCTGCTTCGAATCAGCAAGTATCTCAGTCGAGTCATTAGTTTTTCTTTTTCAAGCTGTTGTCTCAAATCTCAGGTCTGTTCAGACATTTCTAGACACAATAGGCGGCATTTGATCTCCGCTGTTCCTACTCAGCCTAGTGCAACAAAGTCACCAAGGAGCGGTTTTCAGCCCATTTTCGCTGGTCGTAAAGCAGCCACTTGACCTGGTAACTCGAGAATTTGATCGCTTCGGGCGTTGGAACTCAAAGGGATGTTGATTCTCATTTCTGCAGTCATCAACGCATTTGTGTCGTTCAGATCATGCGAGCGACGCTAGAAGAAATCAGCGACAGAGTTTCAGCGCTTCGGCAGGCGCGGTGAAGACTGTCTGTTTTCTGATTCGTTGTGGCTTATAGCCAATGCTGTCCGGCGGCATGAAGAGCGAAATGATGTCAATCTATGATTCGTTAGACAAGACATGTTGCTGCAAACTAAATCAGTACGACATGCAGGCCGCCTCATGAACGCCGCAAGTGTGTTATTCGCGCTCGTCGCTGGTCACTGTGGAGGGAAGGTCATAGGGAGGAAAGAGAGAGGATCAGGATGAAGATTTCGACATCCCAAGAGTGCGAGAGAGCGACGGGTAATTATATCATATACTCTACCATGAGGCTCAACAGGAACAGACCCCGACCATGTCTGTTTGTCGATTGATCTCAGCTTCCTGCAACCGAAACGTGATTCCTGGAGGCTTGATCGATTGAACACTGCGGGCGGTGTATCGAAGATGAATCTGTTTCGGATCGATGCTGATGAGTGTGAGACTGACAAAGGCTTCGCGTCTTCGAAAGTATGGGAATGTGTGAGTTCTCAACATCGAGCTCGCAGAGCAGCTCTACATTGTTCCGGAAACTTGCACTGATAGTTGATAGGAATACTGCAGTTATAGTCCCAACGCATGTTGGCAGTACGCATGTGCTCACTGTCTTCGGTGGAGGACGGAATTCTGTCAGTGGGAAACGCACGTTAAGGCAACTGGTAAAGACCGGAACGACGGTAAGAGCGGGGTTCTTATAATTATTGGGGGCTGTAATTTTCTGTCATTTGTGACGCGACAGGCTAACAGAGCCTCATCCATCAGCACCCGTCCAACTCAACCCCGAAGACCCTCACCGCGTCACCGATGAGGCTCAAGCAAACCAGTTTGATATCAGTCCCTCTCACTTGCGGCCTTCTCCACTTTCAAGCCCCAGCCTCAAAGATTATTCGTCTCAGCTTGACGCCAGCAATGTCCAGGGGTGCGATTTCGTCCCAGCGGCACCGTCACTGTTTGGCTCTGACCTGCTTGACGAGACTGGGGGGTTCTGTGATCCCCTAGACACTAGAATTTCTCACGGAAGTACGACGAACTCGTCCTCATTATTATCACCTACGAACCCACCTTTCGATCTTAGCGATCCATACCAGGCTCCTTACACTCCCGATATATTACAACATTCAACCCAGAGCGCGAGCCCCTCACCCTGCCAGCCAGCATACATCATCCCAGCAGCCACCCAGCGGCGTCAAGCTAAGCACAAGAATGAAAGCCAACAAGTGCCTGACAATGAAAAGCCGGATCTCGAAATAGGCAAGCGACCCTTTGCTTGCCCGTTTTGGAAAAGAAACCCATTCCTCCACAAAGATTGCTTCAGAGCCAGCGGCTTTACGAGAATCTCAGATGTCAAACAACATCTGCATCGAAGGCACTCACTGAAGACTTGTGGTCGTTGCAAAACGGAATATGTAGGTGACAACAAGTGCAAAGTCCATCAGCAAAAGGCCCAGGAACATAAGGCAGGCCCCCAAGACAATGCACAGCTGGAATATGTGACAGCTGAGCAGAAAAGTCAACTACGACTCAAGGCAGCGCGGAATATTGATCCCGCCGAACAGTGGTTCAAGATTTGGGATATTCTGTTCTCTGATGCGCGCCCTGCCTACCCCTATATAGATGAGGACAGCTCTGAGATGCTCTCTTTCAATAAGTTTTTAGAAGCTGAAGGATTCGACCTCCTGTGTTCGGCTTTGACCTCGTCCACAACAGCTGCAGACTTGCGCATCAATCTCGCATTAGGTTATCGTACAGTTTATTCCATATGGTCACAGCAGAGAAGAAACAACGCTCAAAACCCATCAGCGCAACCTTTCACTCCAAGCGCTCATGGCAGTCCAGACCAGCTTCCCTGGTCGGACACTGCAGATATTTCAACGCAACTTGATCCCCTTTGGGTTGATCAGAAATACGGGCTCAGCTCTTCAAATATAACCGATCAGGTCTGGGATCCATCAAACTGTTTCGATTGTACCTCGATGGTGTATGATACTTCCGGTTGCACATTGCAACAATCAGACGGACAGTTCACCAGCTTCTTGTAAATATCTACAAAGCAGCAACGCTTTTATACAGAAGAGATACCATAGATATATCTCCCCGCGTAGTGCAGTTTTGATTAGGCCAAGAATGCTCTCGCCACTGTTCCAGTGAATGCGATTCCACTTCCATGTGCTCTACCACAGCGGCTTATGATATTAAACAAGCAATGCCAGACACTATTCAATTTAGAGCAACCGATTACCAATCTCGGATAAAATTTGCCTTACAAACACCACACACCTTTTTTCAATCTAATCTTACACAATTGTGGCACAGGTCGGTCATAGATCGTCGACTTGCCTCCAAGTCTTCCATTTCTTACTTGGAGCCTAATGCAACCCCCTGAATGGCTACCCATAGAAGTCTAATGTTAGATACTTTGATCACATGGTGTTGCTGTACCGGCTTAGATGAACGGTTTCTGTCGGCCGAGAGTAAGCTCGGTCTCCCAATCCGATCCTACAACACGAAGCGGCTTCAATTCGGTAGGAAGTTGATCCTAGTAGCTTACTAGAGAATGGCGAAGCCTCATCGAGCATTGATGCCATGGATGTAAGGCAGGAATAAACGACTTTCAAGCTATGGAGATATAAATGAGCAACAAGGTAGATGAAATGAGTTCAGAGATCTATATAATCATTCGATTTACTCCCGCGAGAGCACCTCAAATACCTTTCTACGCGTGACATTATTTAACTGTCTTTCTGAAGCCAACACACTTCATCATACCCGTACAAAAAACATAAAACCCTCTTCTAAAAGCAAGATGGCATCTAAGAAAGGATCAACAAGTAACGGGGAGCAAGCATCTGCCGACACTGTGCTTTTCCCTCCTATCATGGGACCAACTGAGAAATTGAGAGCCTTCGTTGACGATGTGTTCAACACTGTGAATATCCAGCAAAATGCTACCGTCTTGAGAGCGGCCATTCGAGAATACATGAGTCCTCTCTTCACTGAAGAGTTCGTGCTTCCTTACACAGTTTTTGCGCAATGCTAACCATATGTCGGTTCAAGGTCAAATGGTGTATTCGTGCCACACAACGAATGGCTGAAACTCATCATGCAGCAACGTCAGACCATTACAGAGCTTTTTGTCATCACTAAGAAAATAATAGTCGTGCCGGCTGACAGGAGAGGATTGACGGGCCAAGTTGTCCACATCGCGACCATCTCGGGAAATGAAGAAGGTGTAGGCAGATTTACTGCTGAGTGTGTAGGCAACTTCACAGTGGGGCTCAGAAGCGACGGGAAAATGCAGATCGAGGACGTGAATGGCATCGCGGCTGTTACACCGGTCAAGGATGATTAATTGTCGTTTTACATGTCACGCATACTCTTTAGGATGATGGGTACACATTTGTGTGGGTTGAAGCAATTATACATGCTTGCACGTAACTCCCCCGCAACGGCCCAAGTCACACCTTGGCGTCTTAAGTCGGGCTGTTTTACAACTCTAGTGAATTGAATTAAAAAATTTATGATGTCAGGATCACAACGGTCAAGTGCTAAAGAGTAATAATTGAGTATTCATTATCCATCTATGAAAAAGCAAGGAGCGTAGTAGCAATAATCAATTTTGGAAACCTACTGCTGGATTGCAACCAATATACGAGACGGCCAATCATTGCGGGGAGAACAAGATCGTCGGCGACACAAATCAAGTCGCACATGAATTTACCTGGGTTTGATCTGAGTAAGCAGAAACGTTTTCTTTTACGTCTTTTAATATCTCTATTCATATTCTAATGGGCAGAATCAACTGTAAAAGCTATCATACCACAAGTTGACAAACATGAGCATGTCAAGATTCGTTACAGCGGCAGCTTTGTCTCTATTCTGGGTGTTGCTTTCCCCGGTCTCAGCCGCTACATCAGCACCTTGTGGTTTCTCCAGCGAGTATTTCTATGCCGGTGGGCACTACACCAATATCACCACTGATAACAGCACTGCCCAGTACATGGTTGGGCAGATCTACGTCGAGAAGCTCACCCCGCCGAATGTCACCCAGTCACGCCCAATCATCTTCATCCCGGGTGCTGGACAGACCGGCACTAACTTCTTGCATACGCCCGATGGCCGACCGGGCTGGGCACACATCTTTCTCTCTCACGGATACATTGTCTACTTGACAGACCAAGCTGAACGGGGTCGCAGCCCATGGCTGCCGGGTACAGGCCAAATGGTCACAAACCCGACAGAAACTATCGAGGGTCTTTTCACGGCACCAGAAGATTTTAATCTCTGGCATCAGGCGCAGCTGCACACGCAGTGGCCCGGCACTGGGCGGGTTGGCGACCCGGTCTTTGATGCGTTCTACGCCACACAAGTCCAGCTGCAGAGTGACAGGCCGATTTCTGAGGCGAACAATGCTGCTGCATACACATCGCTGATAGACCTTCTGAATCAGGAAGTCTACCTAATCACCCACAGCCAGGCGGGCGCGTACGGTTGGCGGATTGGAGATGCGCGGCCGGGGCTGGTGAGGAAGATCGTCGCAGTGGAACCGAGCGGTCCACCGTTTGAAAATGTGTACCCGTTTTCCGGCCGGGAAAGGACGTGGGGCATTACGGACTTGGAGGTGCTGTACGAGCCACCTGCAGGACCGAACGCTTCAGATCTGGTCACGGTGACTGTGCCTGCACCGCCTGGGACGGATTTGATAGACTGCATATTACAGGATGATCCGGCAAAGAAAATGGTCAACTTGGCTAACATCTCAGTCTTGGTCATTACTTCTGAGGCGTCTTTCCACGCGCCCTATGACTATTGCACGGTGGAGTACCTTAGGCAAGCGGGGGTCTCAGTAGATTTCTTCGACCTACCAACAATTGGGCTCAAAGGCAATGGGCATATGATGTTCATGGAAAAGAACAGTCTGGAAATAGCCGACAAAATCGCCGAGTGGTTGAAAGAAGCAAGTTGTCCTGGTTAGGAGGATGCGACTACGAGAAGTGGAGATGGCATGAACAAGATCTCTCTTCACGTCATAATCCAGATTCTAACTCAGCTAGTCTCAAATGGAGTGTATCGGTGGGAAGAGGCTTCAAGAGATGGGGGGAAGGGCCAATTGAAGTCTCATTAATTCTAGAGAGCCATGCTTTCGCGCCCGCTTGGTATTTCAGTCTTCGACAATCAAGAGTCGAGTCTAGACCAGATTCATTGAAGAAATTGAATGCAGTGCTGCTGATCTTTGCCTTGACGTCCCAATATGGAGACAATTGCCTGGCGATACCTCCGGACACGTGGAGGACGTGTCTGAGCGCCGCGGGTCCAGTTACCTGATATTGCGATTGTTATGTCCTAGAGTCCAGGAGAGCGGAACGCCGAGTCGCGTCGAGGTTGCCAAGCTGCTGTAAAACCTGCGATCTAGGGCCAGATACAGGCAGATCGACGCTAAACTGTAGCGGCAGACAGTCTCGGGACTCTCCAGGTTGCTAGGATGTGGCGGGCATCATCAACTTCACCTTACATGAAGCTATTGGCGTTCACGTCATTTTGGGAAGGGATCTGCACCTCTCCTAGCCGCTGTCACCGCGAGACGGGACGGTACAGCGAATTAGGGGGTGTGCCAGCGTGTGAGCAACAAGATTTTAGCAAACGACGGCGGCCGAGCACCCCAGCAGCACGGCAGGACTGTGGCTTGCGAGGGCCATATCTAGCGGCGCACCGACGCCCGAGGTGCCGTGTTAGCTAAAGTCGTTACTCGTAGTTATGCTGTCGTCGGCGCCACCAGGATAATGGCTCAAACACGCCCTCAACCCCCGCGGCGTTGAAGTGGAAGTTGGGACGGCATATTCCGGCACACCCTATCAAGTGGTCAAATTGGATTGAGGTGCTTCGGTGAGTGGAATGTGTGAATAGCTGCTGAAAAGTTCTTGACACTGCATGGGCATAATAGTAGATTTGCTGATCCATCACTGCCAGTCGTTCTACTCTACAGAGTCAGAGTTTGTGCTCTAACACCAGAAGACTCGAAATTCCATATATGTCCACCATCACAAATCGATACATTCGCATCCATGACGATAGCTGGTCGCGTAGGGCCCGCCTGCCCGTTAGGTGTCATTCAGACTCATTACGTATAGGTGTGGTGTTGTCTCAACTAGCTGAGCCCTAGAGGACGGACATTTAGGCCATGATCCATGCTGGCAATCATGCAGGGGTGCTGAAGGGCAGAGATTCGCAACCCTGGTTCCCATCGACGCTATTGAAATGACAATACAGGGCATTGACAGCCTTGTGGGTGCCAGTGATCGACAGACAGTGCGTTATCCGAGTGCCGTTCCAGGGTGTCGGGCGCACCAATTCTCTTTCACGGGTAGATGTTATGACAATGAATGACTCGGCAATAGAGAAAGAAAGGGCATTGTGGGATTGTGAAGAGAAGGGGCGGGCGACTTGCTCGTTTGTCCACACAATGTACACGTCCAGTCCTCTGCATTAGTCCTGTTCAGCTAGACCGTTTGTCGGTTATCCCTCGCATCATTCTGTCTCAGACTCTCAGTGGACAGCGGGGCATCTTACCGATGCCGACACCAACGCCTTGGAGTCTGCCAGCAAGTGACAGCCCATTCGCATTGTGGCTTGGTACGCATCGTCACAGCTAATCCCAACAAGATTAGGGCTGTGAAATCGCGTACGCCATAATGCCGTAGCCCAAGCGCCATGACATGCCGGCGTCAATCGCGTGGTGCGACTCATGCAGTCAGTCACGCTTCGCCGGCCGGACACCAAGCACACACCACACCCCAATCCCGCCTTGGGAGGGAGGGAGGGGCGGCAGACTTATTGAAAGGGCTTTTTAAACATACAGTGCAACGCCATTTCTCCTGACATGCACAGATATGAATATCGTGGTCACCCTCTCATGACGACTCGTTTGCGGGCCAACCTGAGGAACCCAACGTCCAACTTAAGCCAGATGAGATGAAGTCATGGCGGTAATACGAGGACGGGATTACTCGTTCCTTCCCACGAGTGATCAGTGGGACCAAATCGACCTCAGTAATCACTCGACAATCGCACCAGCAGTATGGCGGATCAATCTTACATTCATCGTTCTCGTCGGCCTTGTGGTCTCACTAAGGATTTCAACTCGGGCGTTGATGATAAGGCAGCTTTTCCTCGATGACAGTAGGATTAAACCGTCGTGCTCGTATATGATGATCATGCTGATGCTAGATTCAATAGTCTTGATTGTCTTCGCGGCTCTGTTCCAGATGGTAGTCTCCGCAGTGGCACTTGCAGGTACGTTTTGGGTCTCTGGCTCTTCAGATATTAGTATCTAACAGTATATCAAGCAACGAGATTTGGTCTAGGCCAACATATATGGAATCTTCCAATGCCGGTCGAGCACATGTTAGAAATGATCAAGCATTGTGTGCAGGTTCGTCGAACATTCTCCTGTATGCATCCTGTTCTTACCCTTCTAGTTAATGTTTGTTGCCAACGTCTTCTACGCCTGCGCCATTGCTACCACCAAGCTCTCCATCATCGCTTCGTACCTTCGCATATTCCCGAACTCAGGCCTTCGAAAGTTCATGTACGTGACTGGGGTGTTTATCATCGGGCTCTGGATAAGCGCAATCTTCGCAACTGTTTTTCAATGTCGACCGATCAACGCAGCATGGGACTTCACGATCGAGGGGAAATGCTACTCATTCGTCAACTTCCTGTACGCAAGTGCAGGGGTCAATATCGCCACGGACCTGATAGTGTGCTTGGCCCCAATCCCCTACTTCTGGAAGCTCAATCTTCCTGTCAGGCATAAGATGATTGTCAGCTTCTTGTTCCTCGTTGGACTATTGTATGTGTCCCATCCAGGGAAATTCTCAAATCATGACTGACCCCATCTCAGCGCCTGTGTCGCTAGTATGATCCGCCTATCTTATCTACCCATGCTCAAGGGGCTTGATGTCACCTGTAAGTTCCCCCGAACTCTACCCTAAGAAACCAGCCTAACGTCGTTCAGACGCCTTGGTCACTTCCCTCAACTGGTCCGTCATCGAGTGTTCTCTCGGAATAATATGCGTCTCGGTGCCACCGCTGAGGCCCTTGTTCGCAAAGCTGGTCCCGAACTTCCTCAGAAGTCAAACATCACGACACAGTAGGACAACAAACATCAATAGGGGCTTGGGAGCAACTGCACTGACCCAAGAGCAGCGGTCCAAGGAGATGGACAGGCACATCATGGATTACGAGAGCTTGGGTAGCGACAATGGCAAGTCTCACTTGCGAAATCTGGAAGAAATTTCTGTTACTGGGTCTGGGTCTATCATTGAATTATCGCCCGTGCGACCGGATACAAGTGGGGTTTAAACGGTAACGGTAACGGTGTTCATGGGATTAATGGATCAAGGGTGCATAGATAGGCGCACGGAAAGCAATTTCAAAGGTAACTTCACTTTCTCGTTTATGAGTTGCAGCTTCTTGTGTAATACCATGTGCACGGAAGAAACGCCGAAATGGTGATGTAATGGTCTACATGACTTCACAATCATGACATTGCTCACAACTTCTGGGCAAATTAAAGTGTTCATTAAGTTTATCTATCCATGCTCAAGGAGGTAAACAGGTTTGGTCAAGAAGCGCCGCCATACTAAGAGAATCCAACGCGGATACCGATGCGACAGTGAAATACAACTGCTAGCCATTCTAAGCGTACAGCATCGGATAAGCCGCCTTGATCATGTCGGCACCCTGAATACGTTGTTAGCCTGGCCGATCATTCCAGTAAAGATCATAGCTTGCTTACCTTCTCAGCAATCATGTATACTGAGTTCTGAATACGGCAGTCGGGAATGACCGGGATGACTGAAGCATCGATGACACGAAGGTTGTCGACGCCAAACACCTTGAGCTTCGAGTCAACTCCACCCTGCTTAATATCCTTGCCCATCCGAATGGTGCCGCAAGGATCTGTAATATCAATTAGCCATGTATTTGGAGAATTCTTAGTTCGAATAGTGTGCTTACGGAAGCCAGTCTGCGATCGCTCCTTGATCATAATCTCCATAGCCTCATCCGAGTGTCTAGGCATCGCCCAAGGATAGTCTTCGACTAAGATATCCTTCATTCCTTCGCCATTCATAAGAATATCATCAACGAAGCGAACGCCCTCTCTCATAGCAATGAGATCAAGGTCGTTGGAGAAGAAGTTGATATTGACCTTTGGCTGTTCCAGTGGGTTGGTAGAGTTCAGAGTCACAGTACCATTCTGAGAAAGAGGTCGCAGGAGGTCAACGATAACGGTCAGGTAATCTCCACGGGGAGGGGTGGGGATGTGCCATTGGAAGGCATCCGAAAACATTGGCACGAAATCGATCTCGAAATGAGGCTGGCCGCCTGGGCCAAAGGGGTCTACGTCTCCGTTGGCCTTCTTATAGGCAACGTACTCGGGGTTCTTCTCAAGAAGCTTGTCTATGCGAGGGAGACCGACAAGTTCCAGAAGACCGCTGGTGAGAGGACCCTTGTTCTTCCAGCGGTAAGCTGACAGGGCAGCATCTTTTTCCAGACCATTTCGGAGAAGGTGGTTGTCAAGACCAAATCCGTCCTTCATCTTAAACACATGAGGTAGGATTGGATGGTCAAGAAGATTCTGGCCAACGTTCTCTGACTTGACAACTGAGCTGATTCCGAACTTCTTCAGTTCAGCATCCGGTCCAATCCCGGAAAGCATCAGAAGTTTGGGTGACTCGAAAACACCAAGAGATACGACGACCTCGTATTTGGCACGAAAGGAATAAGTCCTCTCATCGGGACCAATAACCTCAAGGCCCACAGCCTTCCCATTCTCGATGATGAGCTTCTTCGCGTTTGTCTTAGACATAACCACGACGTTCTTCTTGCCAGTCAGATACATCCAACTGGAAGATCGCTTGCCATTGTAAATACTGTTAGTGCACTTCCAGAGGCCTCTCATGGTACCATTATGCACATCGTCAGTGAGCTCTTCGCCTTTGCTGACCCAAGCCTTGGTGAGAGCGTTGCGGAATGGCTCGACTTCTGGGATGAGGTCGGAGTGGGAGACTGGAATCGGGCCTCCCTGGCCGATATACTTGAGTTCCGGGCTAAATTGACTGCGATCGTCATGGTAAGTAGCAGGCTATTCCCTCTATTAGTCATGATAGCCATAATGTACTGGAAACAGCGAAGCCTCCTTGCCTTGTAAAGATATTCCTTGCAACTCTTCCAGGTCCATTCCTCGCCGCCATATGGTGCCCAGTCATCAAAGGTCGCAGCACTTCCAGGAATCCAAGTGTAATAGTTCAGACAAGAGCTGCCTCCCAGAACCTTTCCACGAGTATTGGGCTTCTCGATACGAGTGTACTCAGGGCGATCGATCATGCCTGTCTTATAAGACCAGTCATACTTGCTGTTCCTCAATTCGAAGGCACGAGCTGGGGTTGTGATGGCATCAACATCGCCTGGGTTATCGATGCCAGCCTCGATGATGAGAACTGAGACTTTGGGGTTCTCGGCCAAACGACCTGCAACAGCGCATCCTGCAGTACCGCCTATGACTTTGTTAGTAATAGTCATTCAGTGAAGGAGAGAGGCAACATCTGCGAAACCCATACCTCCGACGACAATGAAGTCAAATGCTTTGGGAGCTTCGCTGATGAGAGTCATTTTGATAGTCGTGATTGCAGATTGGAGTTGAGAGTCAGAATATTGACCAAAATATTGAAGACTTATACTTTTTATGTGTCTTGGTATAGGATGCTTTGTCTTGCTCTGAGGAGTGAGGGTGATGATTTAAACAGAATTTCACAGCGCATCTCTCGTGATATATATACATGTCTACACCATTGAAAGGCCCGTATTCCCCTTGAGCCAATGCATTGTTTCTTTCCGAAGCACAACAGGACGACAGCACTGCGTTGATGGCTCTCAGTAAGGCACGCTCTAGGTCGTCCATGAAATTGACGTATGAAGTGACCAATGAGATTGTTGGAAGTTTGCAAGGCAATGGTACTTCGGAATGCCGTGTAAGCCGATGCTACCGGCTCCGAGAAGTAAGCCCCTGCTCGGCATTCGGGGTCCCACTGTGAGTTAATGTCGAACACAAGAAAAATGCGATTCGCTATTCGGCGACTTCTCAGCTGTCTGTTATCTACAACCCGAGAAACCGTTTCGAGTTCATCAATCCATCATATTTGTTTCTCACGATTGAAATTTTGGTGCATCATCAAGTTTGTCCACATTGCCTCTTTAGGTACAATCGGGCATGCCGCAATCCATTCGGATAGCCTATTCACCGAGACTGAAGCGACAAGCACTAACACGCTTAGACTGGCCAACACAGAGTGTCTTAATCAGCCAGACATGTCGTGTATCCGCAATGCATCGCTATGCAAGGCCCTGGCTGCTTTGAATGAGTTGCTCAAGTTCAGTTGGATGAATCATTTTCAACCAGGTAGTACGAGGTTCCAAATACCAAGATTTGCCGCATTCGCGGAGATTCAGCATTATTACATAGCACCATAGAAGAACTGATTTGAGATATATATACCAGAATGAAAGACCTTTTCATTCAATATTCGAACTTATTCTAGGTGATAATCCTAATTACGAGTGTTTCCGAACCCTAAAGCCTGCAAACGTTGGAGGAAGACACCATGGCCACGTCCGCATCAACTATTCCAACGTACACTCTCGCTGAAGGCGAGGCATTCATTCCACTCTTCGCAAGTTAATCATGCTTAGTCTAATTGGCTGCCAGGTTGTCCTTATGCGGATGCTACGACGGCCCAGCGGTTTAGCGATGGTAGCCCTATCAAAGGTCTCATGCTCCTCCAGGACACACAACTCATCGAAGCCCTTGCACACTTCAGCCGCGAACGAATTCCGGCAAGAGTGGTCCATGCCCATGCAGTCGGGGCTTGGGGAGAATTTGAAGTCACACACGATGTATCTCATTTGACAGACGCCAACTTTTTGAATGGCATCGGCAAGAAGTGCAAAACGTTGATGCGAGTTTCGACAGTCGGTTCAGGTGCTGGCTCATCAGACACGCTAAGAGATGTCAGGGGATGGGCGCTGAAGCTTTTCACGGAAGAGGGCAATCAAGATTTCGTGTTTAATGACATTGTACGTTTTGCAAGGAATGCCTGTCTCGGAATCGATGCTAATCCAACACAGCCCGTATTCTTTATAAGGGACTCCATCAAATTCCCTAGTCTCAACAGGTCCCATAAGCGACATCCTGCAACGAACATTACCGATAACACTATGGTATGTAATGGCGCTGACACATACTTGGAGTATATGAGCTAAAACGAGAAATAGTTCTGGGAGTATGGCCTCTGCTCCTCTTCATGAGTCATGACATTAACAACGACCAGCTTTCATAATGGGAATCAAGAAGGGATTCATGCTCTGATGCTGCTTTTCTCCGATAGAGGAACACCCAAATCCGTTCGACACGTCAATGGCTACAGCGGGCACACTTATAAACTGACAAAGGCAGATGGCTCATTCCACTACATCAAGCTCCACTTCAAAGCAGACCAAGGCAATGACACTCTTACCGATGCCGAGGCAACGAAGCTTGCAGGGGAGGATCCCGATAATCATACTGAAGACCTATGGAACGCTATCGCGACCGGCAACTATCCATCATGGACACTGTACTTCCAGGTCATGACGCCAGAGCAGGCTGAGAAATATCATTGGAACATTTTTGATATGACCAAAGTCTGGCCACATTCCGATTTCCCCCTAGTTCCAGTCGGCAAGCTTACAATGAATCAAAATGTGAGTCTTTTATCCTCTTACACCCTTCAATTCTGAGTCTAACATTGAATCTCACGAATAGCCTTCAAACTACTTTACAGATGTTGAGCAAGCCGCCTTTTCGCCCTCAACGATGGTCGCCGGTATTGCTCCATCCGCAGACCCAAGTAAGCTCACAATCCGACATTTATCAGATCATAGTACTGACAAAAGCCTAATGCAGTGCTTCAAGCCCGTATGTTTGCTTATCCTGACGCCGCCCGTTATCGGCTGGGTGCCAACTATCAGCAACTGCCTTGCAATCGGCCTGTAAGCGAGGTGTACAGTCCCTACCAACGGGACGGGTTTATGAATACCACGAACAACTACGGTAGTGATCCAAACTATGTTCGCTCAGCTTTGCGGCCCGTCAATTTTAGCGGCAGCAAGTACAGTATGATTAGATTTGCAGTCGGAGAACATCAGCAGTGGGTATCAGGTGCAATCGCCGGTTATACATCTGAGGTCATCGATGAGGACTTCGAGCAGGCCCGTATGTTCTGGGATGTGCTTGCTAGACAACCTGGGCAGCAGGATAACCTAGCCCTCAATGTTGCAGCGCACTTAGGAAAGGCGTTGCCCGAGGTGCAGAAGGAAACCATCAGTAAGCAAAACACTTAGCCCCGAGTCTCGCTCGGAGAGTAACGCACTGCTAACGATTCGCTGCAGAGATGTTCGCCCGTGTCAACTTGGAACTGGCAAATCGTGTCAAGACAGCTCTGAATTAAATTTACTGGTGTCACACCTGGGCCGGGAATAGGCTAGATTACTGCGACAACTACTAGTTCATGCTCTTTGGCCAATTAAGCTGCATTAAGTTTCCCTTGGCATTTGTGCAAAAGCTTGGTTCCATTGATCGTAGCCAAAGATCTGGAGGTATTTATGTAAGCCACGCACATGTATTTAAATTAGATTGAAACAAACAAACATGATCAAGCTTTTCAGACCGCTGCAGCTTTAGCGACATCGGGCTCGAATCCAAGTGCCGATAGACAGTATTTGTATAGCTCTAGGGAACAATAGATTTGCTGTACAACCTCTCGTACAGTACTCTCTAGGATAAGTCAGGGTGAGGACAATTCTGTAAAGGATGCCTACAAGGGTGATGGAGGTGAGAGGGGGTGATAAACAGATAGCCCTTCCTACTTGGTTGTACTACCAAGTTGAACTTCCTAAGCCTGTATCAAGTACTACAATTTTATACTTTGTACCTAGTTTCTCCGTTCAAAACCTCTAGATTACCATTCTATTCGCAAGCTTGGATGCTTACTTTGTGCAGCCAAACTGGTCATCGATATCGAAGCCGCATTGGTCTCGCCTTTACACGACCACGCTGTCACGCGACCATCTTGATAGTTCAAACAATAGCATACGTGACTAGATTGGTGCGGACTTCGGCTGCATACATACATAAACACATTGTGTAATGAACAGCGCATCATAACGAAACATTATGAAATGAATCGTTAAACTCGACATGTGAAGCTAGTATTGACAGACATGGCATATGCACAACTCGGGCATAATGCCGAGGTAGTAGTCTGAGCAAGAGCCATGGCAGGAAAATTACTATCGCGCCAGTAGTTGAAGTCGAGACAGCCGGTCTCTCACACTAGCCGCTCCCAGATGGTTGCTTGCAAAAGATGACGAAATGTTTTAGAAAACAATATTTTATGTAGGTAAGCGACCGGCCAAAGCAGCAAATTTAAATCCAATTCCGATCGCAAGTCAACTGTCATTCGCGTCTAGTGGAAGGATCTGCAGGCGGTTAGACCGTTTTCACGCGGAGATCGCGAGGAGCTAGACTCAATAGTCTGCTCAGTTGGCCACGGGCGATTTTAGCTTTGAACATCACCATTGATCCCACCATAGCCTCTCTCCTATTCCTAGTTAGTATGAATAATTTGACAGAGAGGCAAACACATAGTATAATACCATGACTAAAGCTTGTAGGCTTCAAGGACTTCCCATCTGATATGCTTTCTCGTCGCTCGTCACACCTATTCGAGGACAAGGTTGAGCACACGACTTTGAGCCTCCTATCACTCGTTTCTCCGGTCAACGCTTACTTGCTCTTGAGTAGCAACTTCGTAGATTGGATTGGAAGATGGCCGGCCTCAAGGTCTTTGGTGCCTTTGCGGCTCTTGTCCAGATCGCCCTTTCTCATCCTGCATCAAAACCATGTACCACTTCGAGCATATCTCCCTCCCAGGTAAGTTTGGGACAAATTTTCAATCCATGATCGAACGGTT
>NW_006921400.1:0-353 GCF_000392275.1 Phaeoacremonium minimum UCRPA7
AAAGATAGTAAGACTATTAACGACTCTAATAAGAAAAAATATAAAGTTTAAATAGATAATAGAGTGTTAGAAAGCATTCAATATACTAAAAGCTAAGCTAATTAATACTCTCTTATTAACATAATAGAACCTTAATTAAGAAACAATTCTAAAGATAAATTTGTTAGAATATATGATAAAAGAAGCTTTATTATAAAAAGGTTTTAAAGGAATATATTATCCTATAATATTCTTTTTATAAAAGAACTTACTTACTAAAGTAAACTATCTTATTTATAATAAAAAGTTGCTTATAATCATCTAATGTTTAGAATATTAAGATTTAAAGCTAAGAAACGTTACTTTATTTATAA
>NW_006921400.1:360-612 GCF_000392275.1 Phaeoacremonium minimum UCRPA7
AATCTAAAGTATTTTTTATAAAAACGAAAGCTAAATAAACGATAAATTCGATAGGCTAAAATACTATCTTAATACAATTTTATATTAAGATATTAACTAAAGAATAAAGGTATTATATCTAACGCTTTATTATAAAAAAATAGAATATCTTTATAAACGATAAGGATAATCGATTAAAAGAAAGAGAAGTTTAGATTCTTATGATAAGGAAAGATAATTAGATATGACTCATTCTATCAGTAAAAATCGCTG
>NW_006921400.1:738-2243 GCF_000392275.1 Phaeoacremonium minimum UCRPA7
TAAAAAAGATTGTTACTTTCTATTAGAATAGAAGATGACTATTTTTATATTTAAGTATAGAATTAATAACTATCATTGATTATAATAGAAAGATAAAATTTAGTTATTTGAAAATAAACCTTTATAAATAATATTAATCTAAAAGATTTATGATTTTATATTAACTGATTATCTTAAGTATAATTAGTTATAAAATATACTAAAAAGATAATTCTTTTAGCTAAGAATGTTTTAAGATATATAATAGTTTATTTAGAATTATAATATCTATAGTCAAAAGGCTTTTTAGAAAAAGAAACAAAAAAGGTTATTAAAACTTTTACCTATCTTTAAGAGAATTTAAACGGAAATATCTATAGATTTTATTGTCAACTTACCATCCTTTAAGCTAAGGTAAGCAACGAACATATTAGTGATTATAGATTGGTTATTTAAAAGCATTATCTTTAAGTTAATAAAAGAAATTATAATAGAAGTAATAGCTGAAACGCTACTCTTTAGGCTGATTAGGTATTATAGATTATCAACAACTATTATATTTGATAAAAGAGTATAATTTGTTAGCCTTATATAGAAACAAATTTATAACCTTTTAAGAATAAAACGACAACTATCTATAGCCTATTATCTAAAGATAGACACTATAGAAAGAGTTAACTAAGAACTAAAGGTCTACTTATATACTTATATAAATTATAAATAAAACAATTAAAAAAAAACCTATTTATAGCTATAATAGCGATAAACAATAAGATAGTAACTTTTATAAAACTTACTTTATTCTTTTTCATATATAGCTATAATATTAACTTAATTATAGTCAATAAGACACTATAGAAAGACGACAAATCATCTATAGTAAAAGAAGAGGCTTTTGTCAAATATATTCAAAAGATAATAGAAACAATATAAGTAGTAATAGCTATAGTATAGAAACAATAAGAATTATAAACAAATAAGGATTGATAGTCGGTTAATCACTTTCAAATAGATAATAAAGTATAGCTATAACTATAAAATATTAAAATAGACTAAATATCAAAGAAATTAGATTGACTTAACGCTAAATATAAGATTATCAAAGCTATTAGAATATATTCTTACAAACTAAATATACTATTAAGAATATACAATATGTTTCATATGTTACTACTTAAAAGGGTAGTAATAGACTTATTATCATCATAAACTAAAGACGATTATCAGCCTTTAGCAATGATTAGTTAAAAGGAAGAAGAAGAATGAAAGATTGAATATATTTTGAAAGAAAAAAAGATAAAATAAGGATAGAAACTTTTAGTTAAATAGGTAGAATACTCTAAGCTTACTTAAGAATCTAAACGAAACCTTCAAAATATTAAAGCCTTAATATAATTTAATATAAAAGAAAGAAGGAAGGTATTATCATAGGTTATAAACCTTATATAATGGCTTTAATACTTTTCAGCTTTATATATATATAGCAATCATCCAAATTATTACTACCATCTATATAAGACTATAGT
>NW_006921401.1:0-91820 GCF_000392275.1 Phaeoacremonium minimum UCRPA7
GTGTGTCTTTCTGTGTTAGGTGAGTTTTGTGTATCTTTGTGCTTTATAGTTGCCGATCAAAAGCAAGAGTTCATTAAAGTTTGAATTGTTAGTTTTCAAGAACTTGCTTTCTTTAAAAGGAACAATATGGCTGTTGCCTGTTGTCTGCCTGGCTATGGTGCCTTGTGGTGGGCGAGGCTCTACAAAGGCATGAAGTTGTTGGGGGCCAGACAAGGGCCAACATGAAATCTGGACCAATGCTTGTGCTGGTATATATTTAGGCCTTCCGGTGGACATGGGCACAAGCTGTGGAAGGGGTGTTTTATATGAAACAGGCTGTGCTCAGTATTTCTCTTCATGGCATCATACGAAGACAACAGTGAATTATTTGCCGCACGTTGCACAAGGAAGGAAGACCTGTTTCGCGCCAAAACAGCATCTCTTTGTGAAAATGTTCTGCATCACGCTGCGTGTTTACCTGATTGTTAACCCAGTGGTTAATGAATGTTGCAGTGCTAGTGGGGCTGATGTAGCATTTACAACGATACTGTATTCTAGGCGGTACTTGGTCATTTGGCCACCATTTGCCCAGAGTCGATCATCGCCAACACCAAAAATGCCATGTCGATTATCGAATGCCCCGAAATCAACAAAGCTTGCCCCTGAGTTTTCAGGCATATGGAAATAGCTACTGATGCTGCCTCACTCAGTGACCAAGGAAAATCAAACTAATATAACACGTGGATTCATAAAGCGCTTTATACACTTTCGAGTAACTCTTTGGAAGCCAAAACCTTTGTCATTGTTCTAAGATTGACGACGTTCAGCATTTTGTATAGTGATTTAAACCCGAAGACTGTTGTGGATTGCCACAGAGGCCGTTCGAGAACTGCGTAAGAACCAATGGTGTTTCCTGGAATGCTTTGTCAAGTACTACGTCCTGCTCACCTACACCTTACCTCTCGATTTTAATCAGGCTGAATAAATAAGTCTATATTTGCTTTAGATAGTCTATATTTGGGCATTCATCCTTTCCCAACATTAACAAACTGCAATACATATGGCTTGAACTCTTCGGGACCAGCAATTTGAAGCGATCGGTAGGTCTTTCTTCGTTGACTTAGGAATCGCGAATTGCCTCGGCCAGGCCTTGCCAAAGCGCCTGGTCCTCGAGCGAGTCTTGATGAACCCACCTTACTTGTTGTAGGAAGCAATGGGAATGATCCGAGTAGTTCGGGAGAAGCATCATATGTGAGAACTAGGATCTTAACAATAGTTTTTATGTTGTCACGGCTTGCGATATCCCAAAACTGGCTGATCATGCCAAGAATTTCGGTGACATCCTGATGGGCATCAACGACTATAGCAATCCTTTCTATCTGACTTAAGACGGATATGAAGACGCGTAGCCAGTCTCGATCGGATTTGCAATCTTGAAAGCGAGTTTCGTTGATGTCCCAGGTCTGGAGAACCTCCGTGTGCTGGTCAATGGTTTGTTGTATCAGTGACCGTAAGACGTCAGCTACTGGAACGCGCTTTGCAGGACCGCTTTCCACAGAGCAAGCGGTGCCTACATACCAGATGGCAGGAAGCTCAACGGATCTAAGCAATTGCACCAGGTCAAGGGCAATATCTCTTGTTTCTTCAGCGCGGAGCAATGATCCTCGCAGTTGTAAAAGTGCTGAGTCGGGTTTCGAGATCCATTCGCGCAGTTCGGCTGAAGTCCAGACTCCAGGGTGTCCAAATCCTCCGCGTGCTCGACGCCTATCCCTCATGGCAGCGCCTACCTCGAGAGTTTGATTTGGATCAGGGGTGCTGCATCTAAGATAAAGCGAAACTCTTTCTTGGATTAAAGGTAACATCTTTAGTATTGATGGATTGAGCCGTATGGTGGTCGCTTCTGATCCTGTGAGGCTGATTAGCATTCTGTCTGTATACGTTAGCGGAGTTTGACTTACCAAAAGCTTGCTGGATAGAGGACTTTTTGCTAAGCATTATACGGATATCACTAATTTTTCTATGGATATCCCGAGTTTCAGCTTGGTGAGCTACAGCTGATTGCTCTCGAAGCCGCCTAAAGTACCTATCAATGTTCAATCGAATGTCCTGGAATTCCAGTGGCCATGTCTTTGTAATTGCCGTCAAGACCTTTTTGATAGGATTGCTTTGAACTCGGTTGTACCATGCGGTCGCTCTAGTGCAAAATTCGAGAAGTTGCGCGTAAACGTGTGCCAATGTGACTTGAATGCTCTCGGTCGGGTACAGCTTCTGCGCAATGAAGTCTACCTCAGGTAGAACGCTACCAATCTCTGCGAAAGATTGTGCAATTTTGCTAGACAGCTCTTCGTGGTTGAGAGTCACCTGGCGCACTTAGAAACTGGCTTCCGGCGCACTCGGGCAGACGACACTTACTGTGAAGAGAAATCTCATTGCACCCCAGACAAGAGCTGAATACTCGGGATGTGATGAAACAAGCGTGTCAACAACTTTTTCGTACTGCATCATTTTCGATGAGACTGCCTTCCACCACGATGCCATAATAACTGATGATTTTCGCCGAGATAGTTTCTTCGCTGTATACTTATTCTGCGCTTCGGCAAGGACATTTAGCACCTCACAAATGGACGATCTAGGTGTGAGCCAGGTGTTTGTTTGATTTCGCCCAAATTGTTCTCCGTGGAATTTAAGAGCCTTGTTATATGCTGACTCTGTAATGTCGATTGATGATTCCCTTGTAAAAGTTCAGTTCTGGGACCGTCGTGAGAACTGGAAGATCAATATTACCGGTCATCGTGGTTACTAGGCATGTACCACTGCCACAGGCTGGCTTGTCCTGTCAATACATGCTTTGCAGCCAACAGTTGCGTCTGTCCAAAGGTGTTGGGATCTTGGCCGGTACTCTCTATGCCGATATGAGCCGGAATGAGGCCACCAGAATCAGGTGCCAGCATTTGCGACATCTCTCACAATGGGAGTTGATGCACGACACTCGGCGCTGGGAGGAAACGGATGAAGGAGGACGCGATGTCGTTTTGTATATCTTCCCCGCGCAGGCTCACTGTGCAGCAGCTGGACCGTTGGTGGCCTTGGCGCTGAAGCTGCCTTTCTCAACTTCCTTGGTGGCTGATTTATGACCCTGATTGGATTGCTAGCAGGCGAGCATTGCATGGTGGCGGTGCTATGCCCGGTAACAAAGCGGCAGTGCAAGATCCTGGAATGAAAGCTTAACTTGATAGGAAGCTGGTGGGCTGTTTTTCGCCCCCATTTCTTCAGCCGCCCTTCCCAGCCGACCCATGGCGGTGCCCTACAAGGGGGTTGTGACGAGGGTGCTGTCCTGCTGTGCAACCTTCGTATTTGTGTGGTAGTTAATGCTATGCCTCTGCCTCTCCCCTCGATTCCAGCTCGGCCTTTCATCTGCTTTGCAAATTCTAGCCACCTTGTTGACTGGACAATGGACGAAGATGCTCAATTCCCAATAATTCCTAGCATTCTAGACGATGACAGCGAAGAATCAGCAGCGCTGCTCAAGGGTGTGAATGATACTATTTCACAAGATTATAGCGACAAAACAGAAGCATTGGCACGCATGGCTGCGCAATTGGGCATTATTTACCGTACCGTCACCGATCTCAATTGTGAAATCTTTCACTAACGAGATCACCACCTAGCCGACAATGATGATCCTCAAGACGATAGTAGCGAGAAGGGTAGCGACGATGACGATGAAAAAAAGGAAAAAGACGATAATACGGAAAAGCCAGAGCAGGGCAAGATTGATGAGACAGCCGAGGACACAACCACGACAGGTAACGGACGAAAACCGGAGTTGGGAATACTGCCAAGCTGACGTACCCATAGCGATCCTGAATAACACCATGGATACCACGACTATTGATATGGGGAAACAAATTGAACAGAAATTGTCTACGATACCAGGTTTAGAGCTTTCTGGCGAAGGTTTTAATACGCAGCTGATTGACTACCTCATCAAATCTGTTGCAAGGCTATCTACAGAGAACGCAATGCTCAAGAAAGTGATACAGACGGCGCAGAAAGGCGACAGACGCCAATTGTTGAGCGACAAACACGAAAGCCAACCACAGAGCCAAGTTGGTGACGAAGATGCAACCAAACTCCCGGAAACACCAATATTCGAAGAGTATCATCTAGTTTGGTGCGCTGGTACCAAGCGAAACTACTTCAGGGACGTCCCCCGGATGTTCAAAGGGGATATGAAGTCTGATCATCTGCGAGGACTCAGGGGAATGGAGAATATGTCAAAACATTTAGAGAAACACAAACATATGGCTTTTGCCGTAGTCCACCAGTACAACTGTTCTTGTGCAGGAGGGCCAGACTATCACCGAAGAGTTGGGTACAAGGATGGTAAGATCATTGACGATTCGCCTCCGGCAGAAAGTGAGAAGAAGCATATTGTTGCTGGACAGGCCATTGAACGGGCAATGAAAGACATCATGCATGCTCATCATGGATGTTTCAAGGGATACAAGGAAAAGCCACCAAAAGTGTTTTATGAGCCGTTTCTCTTCTTTTACGCTCATAATAAGACACTTCTCGAACTTGCTGACAACAGTAAGCTGGACGACTTTGACTCCCAGAGTATCAAGTTGCTCTGTAGCTGGTTTGAGAAACATTGCCGGAAAGATTGGGATGAGGCCGATGAACTTTTCTCTCGTGGAAAGGTCACCACGAAACATTTCCCAAAGCTGTTTCGTCCCGGAGAGCTTATGCTAAACCCGAGAAGATTTGAGCAAAGCTTAATATGGGTTTACAAAGTGAAGGACTATCCCTGGAGAGATATACAAGATGGAGAAGCTGATGTCTACTGGTGGCTTTACAACGGGCTGTTTCAGAAAATAGACGGGGTCATAGATACATCTTTGATGGTGACACAAGATGGTTTCCAGATGTATGAACGGGATGGAGAAGTCGACATAACCACGCTTAGAGTATATCCTCTCCGATTTGCGAAGACTGGAATGCATGAGAAGTTGATAGCAAGGGGAAACAAGTTTTGGGGTTGCAGAAAAAAGAAATTGGTGTCCTATACTGAGCCAGCTTCGGAGGGCGATGGAATTTCGAAGCCTGTAAGTCGCAAACGATATTCCTGTTTTGACGTGTCTTGCTAATGATGGCCCCCACGTTAGGTCGAGCTCCGCGTTATGGTCGATTACAACATGTTTCGTAGGATACATCCCAAAAAGGCAATATTTTTGAGCCAGGCGGACGACCTTGGTACAGAGGCGATGAACAGAGCGGAACCGCCTAGTGACGAATTCCTGGCCATGCTGCCCCCGCAATTACATGCATTTGACTTTTCAGCGAAAGGATTTAGTATGAACACGAAATATCGTGTCGCTGACATTGCATCCAAGACTGACTTGTTATTATTAGGGCTTATCAGAGTCGACCATATCACCGACGTAACGTGGAACAAAGATGCATTCAAGCGTCTCGTTGTACCTGGAGAGACCAAAGAGCTCATTCAGGCCGCCGTCACTGCCCATGGGCATCATTTGAGCGTAGCTCCCGACATCATCGCCGACAAAGGCCAAGGACTTCTCATTCTTCTCCATGGAGGACCTGGGACAGGGAAGACTCTTACTGCCGAGAGTATCGCCGAAGCGCAAGAACGCCCACTCTACCGCGTTACATGTGGTGATATTGGTGTGGAGCCTTCTGCTGTTGAAAGGGTATGTGATTTGCGACTCCTTGAAACTCTCATTTTCTGACAAAACTAGTACCTACAATCGGTTCTCANNGCTCTTCCGATCTGAATTTAACACATTGACCTGGGAATGTGGTAAGCTTCACAGGTCAATGTGTTAAATTCCAAGCATTGACAAAAGCATAGTCGTCCTTTTAGACGAGGCAGATGTCTTTCTAGAAGAAAGAAACGTCGCAGATCAAAGACAAAATGCTATTGTTTCAGGTGAGTATACCTGCAGTTCAGCAGCTTTGATATCAATGAGCGAGTTTCTAACATATCTCACTTGCTAGTCTTTCTACGAGTCTTAGAGTACTATGATGGCATTCTAATTTTAACAACAAACCGGGTTGGTACATTTGACGAGGCTTTCAAGTCGCGAATTCATCTAGCATTGCGATACTCGAATCTCGACGAGGACCAGCGTGTTGAAATCTGGCGTAATTTTATCCGGATGCTCGCTAAAACCAAGGAACGGGTCGATATTGACGATCTAGAACTTAATGTCCACAAACTAGCACAGGTCGAGCTAAATGGCCGTCAGATTCGGAATGTCATCACTCTAGCAAGGTATTTGGCGAAGTTTCGCAAGCAAATGCTAGTGTACAAGCACGTCCAGGATGCCTTTGCCTCGGTCGTGAAGTTTGACGAGTATCTCAACAAACTTCGAGGTTCTGATGATCGGTGGGCCACCGAGTCGAGACTACGATAGGATAGAAAGTGGTAACGGCGCCATGCAAAAGAGACCTAAATAGAACGACTGAGGTTACTGTGTCACCCGCGACCCGAGACTGAGTACTCTCCTATGCGAGGCTTGTTTATAAAACATTTTACATATATAGATATCAATACTGCACGAAATCTAAGCTTAGTCTCAAACCTATTGGATCCACTAGTGTCGGCTAGTGAGATGGAAATTGATGTCGGGCGACAGTTAGCCGACGGGCAAGATAAGGGCGAACCGATCGCCGTTCCAGAGAACCGACCGAGAAGTGGTGTCCCATCCTTCACATGAATGATAGAGCTCACAGGATTGTGTGCTCAACGATGACCGATGACAGAAACGCGTCTCGCAAAAGGCGGTCCAAGCTTGGTAGGTCAGACGCACAAATAATGAAATCCTTGCTAACACAAGTGACTTAGGCTGCCTTGTGTGTCGTAAGCGAAAGGTGCGATGTGATGAAACTCATCCAGCATGCGGGGCTTGTCTTCGCCTGAAGTTGACCTGTACTTGGGGAGCCGATGGCAGCAATACTTCAAAGAGGGTTAGACGCGACCGCCAAGAGAAGACGCAGATTAATACATCTACTGTGACGATTCAAGATGTATCCTCGTTGGCTCCTTCGTTTGCCGATACTGACCTGATCGAACCAAGTAGCAGCTTATCAAAGGAACTCTCTCCGCCATGGTGGCCTTCCCTTGAGATGGTCGAAGGGTTTTTCGATGTTGATTGGTCTGAGACTCTCGGACCCGGGGATTACAATTATCACCATCAGTCTGCAACCATTACAGGCCAAAAGCCTAATCTATATCCTTCATTTGCATTGGACGATCTTCAGGAGTCTGACTCTGCTGTAAATTTATCGCCAACAAATGTCGGGCCTAGGAGATGTCGAGATGTTACGCTTGTGGCAGCCGATCGACCGCCCATGCACCATTTCACCACGACGATGGTGAGATTCTGCATCTTGCGCAATTGCGTTCATGACAATCTCTACAGCTATATTTTGACAAACATGGGCTTGTTTCATAGAAGCTTGTTCGACGCTATGATGGCATGGTCTGCCCTACATCTAGCCCACGTCACTCACCAGAGTGATGATGATGCAACGAAGCGATACGACGCCGCCTACACGGAACTGATTGAAGACCTTGCCGATGACATATCGCCTGCATTACTTCTTACAACAATATGGTTTTTGATGCAATACCAACTTATCCTCGCTGAAAGAGTGGAAAGCTTTTGCGAACTTATCAATCTTGCCGCAAATGTCGTCAAATGCGAACTAGACGACAGCAACCCGGAGGGTGCCATGAGTCGCATTGGTCCCATCGGATCTCTCGTTCTAGTCTGGATGAGTGCTAGAGATAACCAGGCATCGTACTTGGGCTATGGCGGCAAGCTTCTAGGTTGCTTGAAGATGTATCCGCACATTTACGAGCTCGTGGACAAGTCCTCAGTATCAGATGACGCACCAGCCGTAGTGAATTGGATTCCGCGACCCGGGTCAAAAAGTGATTGTCCTACAGATATGCAGGCATGCATGCGCCTCAGTCTTAGAAATGTGACGGTTGCCGGTCAGATCAAGATTCTTGGACGGGGAACAGGGCACATCACACCAGTCAGCAGCTTGGCATGGGAGTCAGTTCATTCGAGTCTCACGATCCTGCAAAAGGAAGTCGAACAAGATGATTCCCCTGCAGCAAAGGCGGCATTGGCTGTCGCTGAAGGAAGTCTGAACGCTATGCCAACAGTAACCGCAATATGCTACAACAGATTGCTTCTTCTTGGGAGTTATTACACGAGTTTAATACATTATAACATCTACCGACCTCGTCCAGCTTCCGACGAGGCGTGGCTTCTTTCTCCGGAAGAATGTGCTGATCGTATTATCAGGATGTGTCAGCGCGTGTCGCGCGAAAGATCGGGGTCACCTCAGGGCATCTGGCCGACACATGTATTCATCGCGGGAATCACCACTAAAGACCCAATATATCAAGCATGGGCTGTTCGTACTCTAGAATTGGCAGAGAAATGGGGCCAGAATATTGTGAAAACCCGAAAACTCCTTGAGGCCGTGATCCAAAAACAAAACCTCGCTGGAACAAGAGTCGACTTTCTCCAAGTGATGAAAGAAACAACGGGCCTATTCATAGTGTAAAATAGGAATGCAGTATAGTCTGTTCTCAACTCAAAGCCTGCTCCGCACGCCCGTAGCTTTCAGATCTACCACCTGTCCAGTTCTCCAGCTAACATTACCGCCGGCGTCCGTTCCAGCTTTCCACTTCCAACGCGGTATACTTTGTTCCCCCTTCTCAATTACATCCTTGATCCAGCTGCCAACAATAGGTAACATCTTGAACGCATGCCCCGAATCGCCAGTTGCAACAAGCAGGTTCTTCGTTCCGGGAACAAGGTCAATCACGTAATCTGAGTCCACGGTATCTGCACACCAGCATATGTGTTTATTGATAAGTGGCCGTTCCGCAAGCTCCGGCAAGGTCTCGCGTAGAAGCTTTCGGGCCAATATCTCGTCAGCTGGTGGAATGAAGTCATTCTGATCCGGAGGAACAGATAGACCAGTCTCAGAAACGTAATTTGTGTAACCAGCACCACTGGGGCAGAGCTTTAGCAAACCGGTTCCAGGCTCAGGTTCGAAGAAGAAGCCAAGGTCTCGTGCGTAGGTGACCGGGATGCCCTTCAACCGAGCTGCTTCCTCTTCACTGAGTTGAACATGCACAACACTCCACGCTTTTGCAGTAACTTGTTGACCGATAGCAGGAAAAACTTTGCCTAGTGACGCTCCCAATGTCAATATAATGATATCGGCGGTATAATGCTTCCCCCCCGCCGTGACAACACCAGTGCACTGTTCGCCAGCGTAAATCAACCTCGTAACGGCTTCGCCTGTGTAGATCGTGACGCCTAGCTTAATGATCGCATTGTGAACAGATTTTAATGCATTTGCAGAGTGTGCATATCCAGCGAACTTGTTAAAGTATCCCTCCCAGCCGTCCATCGGTCCGTTCAGCGCTGGTGCGGCCCGACGTATGTCTTCTCTATTGCGAACTGGTGTAATCTTGCCTGCCCATGCAGGGTGGGCTTTTATGCTTTCCAGCGATTTGGCTAGCGATCGCTTGCTCTTCTCCGGGGCAGCGGCAGAGTTTCCTAATAGATAGCCCGTTTGATGGTAATGTGGCGCGAATACGGGGTTCTTAGCCCATTCGGACATGGCCTCGAGCGCCAGCTCAGAGTAGAAAGGGTCCTCATATTCACCACGGATGATTTTGTTGATGTCATTTCCAGCGGACAGGGACGATGGAATTGAATCACCTTTGTCTAACACCGTGACCGATTTGTAACCAGATAGGGCGAGATGGTAGGCCGCCGAGAGACCGAAGGTGCCTCCACCAACTATGAGGACAGACTTTTGTTGAGCTGACATCGCGATATTCAAGATTGCCCTTCTGATTCACGAGCAGAAGATGCACTCTTTCGATGACTTTCTACATTAAATAAATGAAGCAACGATAGTCAGAAACTTGTTCTCATACCATAGGCTCCTGAGAATGATTAGAGTATCAGGCCATCGCCAAGTCTGAACTAAAGAGGATCCCCGACGTCGGTTACGCGCTCAGGATAGAATATTCTTGTCCCGTTTAACGGTTTACCTGGTGATAGTCTTTCCATCTCATGGCAACCCGAAGCGACTAAACTACAGCCCCTGTGCGTCGGGGCGTGACCGATGTGGGGGCCTTCGGCGCATTCCTCTAGTCAGAGGTGCTATTACTTGCCCGGAGCATGCATGCGCGCTACTGGTATGCCATGACCCCCTCTCTTCCCCTCTTGCCACTAAGTTAGTGCGCCTCTGTTGGTTGGCTTATCAGTGGAGCATTCTCCTGTGCTGATCTAGCTCAAGTCTCGTCGATTCGAACTGCCAACTCTCTCGTCTCCTAATTGTGGCATGTTAAGAGTAATTGCAATCCGTCATCAGCGCAACACGCCATAGGATACCATCGTCGCAAAGTTATTTATGCGCGTGGTGGGGAGATCCACCGGTCACATTCTCTAGATCCTAGTATCCGATCCCATGTCGGCGGTACGGCGGAAACGTCGATCGGGAGAGCTCCGCGTCCGGAGCGGCTGCTGGAAATGTCGTGGTGAGTGGACATCAACCTGTTACATTGTGCCTCCTAGCTGTCCATGCTGACTTACTACAGAGCGAAGAGTCAAGTGCCCAGGTTCGTGGGCAAGAGGTCACAATCATATCAGTTTGTTGAGCTAATAAAACCATCCAGAACAGCGACCAGTATGCCATCACTGTGAACGTCTCGGTCACGTTTGTCAGTACGAAGTCCGACTCACATGGCAGAAGGTGTCCAAAAGCGATGCTCATGGGGGTCGTCGCGTGTCCAGTTGGCAACATCACCGGCCTCCGCTTGATTTCACAGTTGAAAGATGGATGTTCCTAAACACGACATTTGACGACTTCAATGCTTCATCCGGGGATGATGAGCCTTGGATCGACGATTCAGCCTCGGACGCCCAATCCACTCTCTCATCGTCAACTCCATCTACGTCGATAGAAATCTTCGATCCACCAACTGTGACCTCGCCCAGATCGCTAGACTTTTTCAGTCTCTCGAAGGAGCACTCGCGCCTATGGGATTACTTCACGGCTTTTGTAGCACCGCGATGCGCCCTCAATCACGAAACAAACCCATATCGGAATGTGATACTAAGAATAGCTGCAGTCTCACCGCAAGGGCCTCTTTTCCAATGCATAATGGCTGTATCGGCAAGTCAGATGCAGATGCTTAAGCATGGAAACCCTCAAATCTCCATCTGGGACCATCGAAACCGAGCGCTCGCTGCATTGCGGAATCAGGTCGTCAACTACAATTCACAATCAAGAATGATCACGGAGGCCGCAATTGGAATCGAGCAAATTATATCGTCAACTTTAATGATGTGCTTTTACGAGGTCAGGTTGCTCCTTCATTGTGTCACCCGTGTCTAACCCAAACTGTAGATTTTGCATGACTGTTCTCAGTCGTGGGAAGTTCACGCTGATTTCGCACGATCCTTTCTACTGTCTGGTTCAACATTTAAATCAGACAATAACCTAGAGCATCGGGAGCTTTATGAGTTTGCGGTTGCCTATTTTCTGTCACACGATATTCTTGCTGCCACTGTCTGGACACCAAGGCATGCTCACGAGATAAAAGACTTTTTACAACATTCTACCAATAGCCCAGCGATTCACACTCTGACTGGATGCTCAAAAGAGCTGATGAGCCTCATAGCAGAGACCACAGATCTTGCATCCATCATAACTTACCTGGAAATGTCTGAGGCTCCTACTTCGCCCAAATCAGGCCCCATTGATCATCCACCAGACATCAAGCATCGTCGAGATGACATCGAGAGGCGCATACATCAATTAGAAATACCCGCCCATGGAGTCCAAACGTCTTCTGATAGCGATAACGGCCACATCATTGCCGAGTCCAAGCGGCTTGCGGCACTCATGTATCTATATGCTCGCATTGATAACGCGAACCCTTTTCACCCACACATGGTCCGACTCACAACACAGATTCTCAGCTTTCTTCCGAAAATATCACTACGAACAAACACCATTTTATGGCCACTATTTATTGTTGCGACGCTGGGTGTCAGGCCAGAATCAGATGAGGACCGCAAGCTCGTACTCGAGAGACTGGATGCTCTACAGCAAACGAGACAGCTGGGAAACGTCAAAAAGGCTAGGCGAATAATTGAAGATGTTTGGAAAGCTCGTGATTTAAGAGCGTCTGGAGCCTTAATGGGATGGTCAATTTTAGCGGGAAGACATGGAACGATCAGTTTAGCGTGAATATCATAACTGTACTGGCTACTCATTTCCTCCTGATTTCAAAACGTGTATGTTGCGACTTACTTAACTGCCTAAGCGTGTTTTAGAAGAGGCAATACTAATATAAAATGTTTTCCGCCTCAACAACTCTCGTCTGAACACAATGATTACCCTACTAAAGTGGCTAATTCCTTGCGCCTAAGTAGTGTAGCGGAAATCATGCTGCTTCTTGTCCGTAATGTCGACAAAGCCCTCCACGGTGCCCTCATGGACAGCTTCGGGCTTGCCATACTTTCGATCTCTCCGCTTGTTCTCGGCTGCTGCAATGAACCAGTATGACAACATCAACAGCATGCAGACGCAATAACTAGTAAGCATAGCAATAACAGCCCCAGTGTACTTTGGAGCTTGCTTCGCAATAAAGGTCTGTGGACCTATCAGATTCCCGGCTGCGTAACCGATCTGGACCAAGCTATAGCAAATGGCTTTCTTTGTCTGGCCAGCAGTGTTTGCTTGAGGAAGTGATATGCCAATGACGTATGGTGCTATCCATATTCATTAGTTCGGAGTTGGATTGAAGAGTGAAGGAAACGGATGACATACGCCAGTAGAAGTACATGAAGTACAGGCCGACCATCTGTCCAGCGATATTTGTTCTTGGAAGGCCGTACACAAGGGCTGTCCCGAGAATTGGAAGTAAGAGTGCAAAACAAGCGACAAGAGTCCGTCGGTTGTGCCATCTGGCAGCAATATAGCTGAAGAGCCATGCACTTGATGTAGCAAGGATGCCAAAAGGCATAGTGAGCAAACTGGCTTCGAGTGAGGTGTAACCAAGATCCTTGATGATGATAGAGCCAAAGTTGACAAGACCGCCGTTGGGGATATTGATAACGATATTAAAGAAGAAGATGATCCATATTTTGATATCAAGCAGCGCCTCCCACACTTGATCCCACTTCCAAGTCTTGCTCGCGATACCCGTACGATTTTCAGCCAGGCGCTGGGTAGCATGGTACTTCTGTTCCGGGGTGAAAAAGCGAGCGTTCATGGGGCTGTCGGGAAGTACAAAGAAGATGAATATGGAGTAAAGAATGTTGATTGAACCAGTCAGGATATATAGGTATTGCCATTTGAGGAGAGGTGCGTCGTCCGGGATTTTGCCTACTACCCAAGCGAAGAAGCCATTGAATACAGACGAAAAGTACGCGAAGATGACTAAGCCATCATGTCAACAAGTACATCTAGAGTATGAAGATTTTGTTTACTTACTAGCATTCCTCGGTGGTTGCTCACTCTTTTTGTAAAAGTTGGCAACAAGCATGGTAAGGCAAGGAGGGATAGCTGCCTCAATGAAACCCATCCAGAATCTCAATGCCATGAAGCCTGACCAGCTTCTGCATGGTGCATATAAAACTGTCAAGATAGACCAAACAACGGATGCTGAGCATAGAAGTTTCGCAGGCGGTAATCGATGAACGAGGAAGGACGTAAACACGAGACCAACGAGTTGCTGTACTCAAGTTAACTTGTAGCCCAATCTAATGAATCATGTCATGACATACCCCGAGTGGCAAGATGCTCCCTAGCCAGCTATATTCCTGTCCTACCATGTGGTTGTCCGTTTGGAAGCCATACAGGGACGCGGTACCCATCTGAACCTTATCAACAGCTCCGAGGGTTGCAGTGAAGAGACACTAATTCAAGATATTAGCTATGTTAATGAGGGCGTTTTTAGCTGGGATGTCTCACCAGTGGAATCATCCAAGCATCGATCTTCTTCACAATCTTCTTTTCTTGCTCTGGTGTCATTGGACCATAGTCATTCGTAGTCGCGAGATATTTGGCTGCCTCGTCAAGGACACGATCGTCCAATGACTTGCTGACTTCGGCATCACTTTGCTCCTGCACATTGCCAGCTTCAATCTCATCAGCATCTTGTGCTGCAGGAGCCATATCGGGCTGTGGAGTCTTCTTCTCGGTCATGATGTACTTGTTTTGTTGGCCACTCACTGACGGTGAACTGGTAGAATACGACTTGGTTGTGTGGTGGTGCTGTGCTGCATGACCCATCCGAAGCAGTCACACGGCTTTATACATCACTGCTCGACGGCACGACCCTTGTCCATAGCTCTGACAATCACTGATAGATTGTTATCTCCAAGATGCACCATTCAAGCCATATTCTCCGCAATCAATGGTCCCGCTTTGTTGAGATAAAACCTGGGAGCAGGATTACGGGGACCGAGTCATGGCCGCTCAGGGGTCCTCAACGTTCCGCATATGAGCCGGCCGAATTTTGTGGACACGCTATTGGTCACATGTGATAGTCAACTTATCTCGAGGCAGTTCGAATCGACGAGATTTGGGGAAAGTGGGTACCGTTGCCCAATTACATCTGTATCTATCCCGATCGCCGCTAGCGACCGACTTGTTAGTCCGAATGGCACTTTGATGCCCCCTTAGTGGCTCGTTCCCCCGCAGCTCCACCATGTTATCGCCATGTTTCAAGAAGCCCTGGCTCATCCCAATCCAGATAATGCTAGTTGGCAAGGCAAGTCGAATCGAAGACCATGAATATGATGCATCTATCTGGACGACGATCCAATGATATGCCCTAGAGGACCGAGAACGGAGCATGGACCGCCGCCGTTTCTGCTCTAGAAACATGTATATCAGACGAACCAAGTCGGTCTTATCAACATCTCTGGAGAACGAGCTCTTCACAGATAGCAGACTTGCGAGACTTCTCAAAGCACTGCAAGATGGCGGTGGACCCCCCTGTTCAAGTTCAAGCAAATAGCGTTAAATTCGCTATTGGTATGTTATCTTTGCCATACTTCATTGCCATCGTTCACGGCCACCTTGCTGACATACTCGCAGACCGTGGCGGTACATTCACAGATGTTTGGGCTTCAGTGCCCGGCCGACCTGATATTGTCCTAAAGTTGCTTTCTGTTGATCCGGGTAATTACGATGATGCTCCTGCCGAAGGCATCCGCCGTGTGTTGGAGATGGTCTCGGGCCAGTCCATACCTCGGGGATCGCCCATCCCCAAAGGACTAATTCACTCTATCAGGATGGGTACCACTGTAGCAACTAATGGTGAGACTCCTATATATTACGTCCTGATATGACCTTGCCCTAACAAATGAGCCACGTAGCCCTATTGGAGAGAAAAGGAACACGCCATGCCTTTGTTGTTACCCAAGGCTTTCGGGATCTTCTTGACATCGGTTACCAATCAAGACCAAGGTTGTTTGACTTGGGTATCAAGAAGCCCGAACTACTATATGATGAGGTTGTTGAGGTGTCCGAGAGACTGACAGTTGAGCAATTCGACGAAGATGTATTCAAGGATAGCCGGCCGCCACTAAAAGAGGTTCCTGGCCTCTTCGTAAAGGGTATCACCGGTGATATTTTGCGTGTTGTGCGACCGCTAGACGAGACCGAGGTACGGGAGAAGCTTGCTTATATCAAAGAGAAAGGCATAGAAACAATTGCGGTGTGCCTTGCCCACTCATATCTATATCCAAAACATGAGGAGCGAATTGCCGAAATAGCTGTCGAGCTCGGTTTCAGTCACGTCTCGATCTCGTCTAGCGTCGGTGCAAGTATGATCAAGATGATTTCTCGAGGAAGCTCTGCGTCAGCGGATGCTTATCTTACTCCTGAGATTGTTCGATATATCAACGGATTTGCCAAAGGATTCGCTGATGGAAACCTTGATGGTATTTCTTGCGAGTTCATGCAGAGTGATGGCGGTCTTGTCAGCCATAAAACATTTAGTGGATTGCGCGGTATTCTAAGTGGCCCAGCTGGTAAGAGACAGGGTAATTTCTCCTTCCTGAAAGCTACTAATGGGCATTTATAGGCGGTGTTGTTGGCCATGCGAAGACTTCTTATGATGGCAAATCACCTATTGTCGGCTTCGACATGGGTGGCACATCAACTGACGTCAGTCGCTACGGAGGATCACTCGAGCACGTATTCGAGACAACCACAGCCGGTGTTTCCATTCAGAACCCCCAACTTGATATTAATACCGTCGCGGCCGGAGGAGGTAGCATGCTATTCTGGCGTGATGGGTTATTCAAGGTCGGCCCGGAGGTTGGTCCCTGTTCCACTAGTCTCGTGAAATAACTCATCAACTAATGTACTAATAGAGCGCCGGAGCTCATCCCGGACCTGCTTCATACCGGAAAGGCGGTCCTTTGACAGTAACAGATGCCAATCTTTTGTAAGTACACTGAACCTTTTGTCCACTAGAGTATTCGCTTACTTTCATGGTAGCCTTGGCCGTCTTGTGCCAGACTATTTCCCCGCCATTTTTGGGCCTGAAGAAAACTTGCCTCTTGACTTTGAAATTGTTGCCAAGAAGTTTGAAGAGTTGACAGCTCAGATCAACGCCGATTCTGGCAGGTCAATGTCACCATTGGAAGTTGCCCACGGATTCATCGATGTTGCAAACGAATCTATGAGCCGTCCAATCCGAGCTTTGACTGAGGCTCGTGGCTTCGAGACGGCAGACCATAACCTTGCCACTTTCGGTGGCGCTGGTGGACAGCACGCTTGCGAAATTGCAGACAAGCTCGGAATTCAGCGAGTTGTTATCCACAAGTACTCCAGTATTCTATCTGCGTATGGCATGGCCTTAGCTGAAGTTGTTCAAGAGGCTCAGGAGCCGAGCTCTGAAACCCTAACAGAAGAGTCACTGCCTAGACTCACTGAGAAGTTCGACATATTGAAGAAGAAAGTAACAGACGGCCTTCTTATCCAAGGCATCAAAGAGTCATCCATCCAGCACGAACCATACCTAAATCTTAGGTATCATGGCACGGATACAAACTTCATGATTCTACAACCTGAGGATGGTGACTGGCTGAGTGCGTTGGAACGAGAGCATCTGCGCGAACTTTCATTCGTCTTTCCTAGAACCAGAAAGGTACTAGTGGATGATGTGCGAATTAGAGGTGTCGGAAAGAGCGCAGAGACTAGTCGTGACAATGACCAACTCGTTGAAGAGCTGAAAACTCTCGAGTTCAAGCTTACCTTCAAAGGCGAGGATAAAGTAGTAAGTGATTCAATCTCAACTATGCCTTTCATAACTGACCACGTAATAGACTCAGGCATACTTCTCCAGTGGTGGCCTCCAGCCTACAAAGATCTACCGCCTAAACACATTGAGTCCGGGCATGGCCATCTCTGGCCCAGCCATCATTATCGACAGCACTCAAACTATCGTCATTGTCCCTGAGGCCCAGGCAAAGATACTGACCTCGCATGTGGTCATTGACCTGGTCAACAAGAAGAATAAGAAGGAGGAGGGCGAGCTTGTCGTAGACCCTATCAAGTTAAGTATTTTCGGACACAGATTCATGAGCATCGCGGAGCAAATGGGACGCACGCTGCAAAAGACGAGTATCTCCTTGAACATCAAGGAGCGCTTGGACTTCTCATGTGCTATATTCAGTCCCGATGGCGATCTTGTTGCCAATGCACCGCATGTTCCAGTCCATCTTGGAAGTATGAGTTATGCCGTTAGATATCAGCATGAGTTGCATCGTGGCAAGCTGCGTCCAGGCGATGTGCTTCTTTCTAACCACCCTGAGTCTGGCGGGACTCATTTGCCTGGTAGGCACGGCTTTCAATACCAATAATCTTTCGCTGACGCCCAGAATAGACATTACTGTGATAACTCCGGTATTTGACGACGACGGCAAAACAATTTGCTTCTACACTGCATCTAGAGGCCACCACCTTGACATTGGCGGCTACAGGGGTAACTCTATGCCACCGTAAGTACTTTGTTCTGTCGCCTTTGCATATCAGCCAATTAACCCGCTCAGTGATTCTACGGAACTCTGGCAAGAAGGTGCTGCTATCAAGTCATTTTTCCTTGTCCGAGATAATAATTTCGACGAAGACGGCATTGTCGAGCTTCTTCTAGCTCCCGGCAAGTATCCCGGTTGCAGTGGATCTCGACGTCTTGGTGACAACCTTTCGGATCTTAAGGCTCAAGTTGCAGCCAACACTAAAGGCAGCACTCTCATCAAATCATTGATGGAGGAGTATGGAAAGAGCGTGGTTCATTTCTATATGTCCCAGATCCAATCTAATGCAGAGGTTGCTGTGAGGAACTACCTCAAGTCTGCTTACAAGAAATTCGGATCTAAGCCACTTAAGGCTACCGACTATCTGGATAACGGCTCGAGGATGCAGGTATCTATTACCATCGATGAAAATGGCTTTGGAACTTTCGACTTTACTGGCACATCATGTGAGATGTTATCGAACATGAACGCACCACCTGCCATCACATATTCTGCACTTATCTATGTCATGCGGCTACTAATCGGCTCCGACATCCCTCTCAACCAAGGATGTTTAGCACCAACTAAAGTGATCCTGCCCAAAAACACATTTCTCAATCCATCTTCTGGCCCAGCTGTGTGCTGTGGTAATACTCTCACCTCTCAGCGTCTAGTTGATCTCCTGCTCAAGGCCTTCCAGGCAGCGTCGGGTTCTCAAGGTTGCATGAACTGCTTCGGCTTCTTCGGCAATTGCATTGATCCGAACGCATTAACAACCGATAGCAGCGATGACAGTGCTGGTTTTGGCTTTGGTTATGGCGAAACTATTTGCGGCGGTGAAGGAGCCGGTCCAACCTGGCATGGTGCGTCTGGCGTGCAAATTCATATGACAAATACGCGTACTACAGACATGGAAATCATCGAAAAACGGTATCCCGTGCTCCTTCGCGAGTTCTCAATCCGGAAAGGTAGTGGCGGCAGAGGCAAGTTCAACGGCGGCTGCGGAATTATCCGAGACTTCGAATGCCGGGCACCGCTTACCTATGGAATCATCACGGAGCGCCGGGTTCATCAGCCATACGGAATGTTTGGCGGTGAGAACGGCGAATCCGGCGCAAACCTGTGGGTACAGAAACTAGATGACGGCAGCGAGCGATGGATCAATATTGGGTCAAGGGGGCAGGTAAACATGAAGGCAGGAGATCGGTGTGTAATTCATACGCCTGGTGGCGGCGGCTGGGGTGTCCCAGACGATGACGGATCTGATGACGGCGAGTCAAATCGTGTAAATGGAGTTGACGGACCGTGGCAGGGCAAGGTTGAGTATCCTCGAGCCACCGGCAGTTTCCATGCTTTTGCTGCTGCACAGCAAGCATCGTCATAGGAGACTCGAGCAGTAAGAAGCCATAAACACTTCACAAAATATGATGTTTCTTAGTCTAAGTAGTAAATCAGGTTACCGTACCCGAGATTTTGATCGAGGCTAAAACATTGGCCGCCATTACGTTCGATCTGGAAAGTATACTCATGTCTAAAACAGTTATATTGAGCTCGTGGAGGGCTGCGAACAAAATGAAAGGATTCGTGGCGCATGAAAAGCGTGGCATTTTAAGCTCCCGGCGTTGGTAAAGTAGCATAATTTGAGGCATCTTGGGCTGCCTCTGAATTGCTTTTTCCTGACCCTTGGCCTTGAGACAGGACTCAATTCGTTTGGCGCAAGACCATCGATGAGGCATAAGTCGGGGGTAGCCTGGGTAGGTGGCTTTTTAATAAGACAAGAATAATTGGCTATTATACCCACCATCTTTTGTCGCGTTTTCACCCGACAGGGCTCACTTGTGTCGTTCAGACATGAGGCTGCCAGGCTCCTTCGCAGGGCTCTCACTAATTAAATGCTCTGTGTTTTATGTCCTCCTCCCCAGCGACTACACACTCCCTCGGCTTCGTTTGGATTGGTTGCTAGTAATTCCCTTCTTCCTCGCAGGAGAATCGTATAAATTACTCCATTAATGATCCTCAATCTTACCGCTTGCTTAGTAGTATTCACGATGGCCAAACACTCGGGGCCCACAGTCAGCGCTGTTTGTCAAAATGGACGAGAATGGAAAGAGCTTCACTCAACCTGCAGCAGCGCGCCCCGCTCAGCAGCAAGAACCACCCAGCGGACAGGGAAGAATGCACAAACTACTTCTGAGGATTTTCTCCATCACTGAGCGCACACTTCAAGATCTATTTCACTTCAGCTTCACAGTCTAGGACATCGAGAGCCACTGAATTGGATCTTCGAAACCAGTTTCAGATTCCTCGGTAGATACACGATGGCAGAACACTCTGCCGCCCGCGACCAGCTCGCCACGTCTCTCCCGGAACCAACCACATTTCTAACAGGCCACAACGACGCCGGAGAGGCTGTCATTCACTCGAGCCGCCAGATCAAATGGGCCAAGTTCGCCGATGACAAACTTGAAATGTCTGTTGCGTATACTACATCCTTTCCAGCGGACCTGAACGACGATGCCGATGTTGCCGCCCACGATGCTAAGCTGGCTGCTGGTCCGATTGGTCTTGTGAAAGGAGGCGGCACGGTGCTGCGATACGTTGACTTCGCGCCCGGCTATGAGTGCCCGATGCACCGAACGCAGTCAGTCGATTACGGTATCGTGATCGAGGGCAGCGTAGTCAGCGTTCTGGACAGCGGAGAGACGACATTGATGAGGCGCGGCGATGTTATGGTGCAGAGGGCAACAATGCATGCTTGGCGCAACGCCAGCGATACCGAGTGGGCGAGAATGATATTTGTCCTGCAAGATTGCAAACCTCTTACCGTCGCTGGAAAGAGGCTAGGGGAAGATCTAGGGGAGGGTACGAAGGCAGTACCAGCTAGTGGAAATGATGTCTAGTCGACAAACAGCCATGAGTCCGAAGAAGAGCTAAATGGAATCTACGACTTCAATCATAGCCTGCGTTTCACTGCTACTAGGCCCAGGATGTCGAAATAGACACGCTACTATAGCTGTGCTTGTCTGAAATTTTTATTCATGCTAACAACATATTGTGATAGCTGACCTCAAGGGCCTCATGCTAAACAAGTAACTGGATCACCCAGGCCAATTTCTTGTGCTGAGAGGAGGAACTCCATGAAAGCAGACGACGTCTCCAACATATTGAGGCGGTATTGGTCTACAGTGGGGTAAAATGCACAAGTGGCCTGGTTATTTCCAAATCCAAACTCAATGGTGAAGCCATGGATCTTGTTCAGCCTAGGATCTGCAAAGTGACGCGAATATGAGTAGTCGTCACTTGCACCTGAAGTAGGGTAGAGGTACGCTGCCTGCTCTACCTCGTAGTGCCGGCCCGTAGAGGCGTCCATAGCATTTCCAACCCTCATCGCAGCGAAAACATTCTCGGACCAGTCCGTACTTGGCGTATACTCGCCGTAGACGAGACCCTCAGAAGGCGAATCTGGCATCAGCCCACGGGCTCCATCATAACTTGAGTTCAGGAAGTTCATGTACGGCTTGCGCGACTGATTCTCATCGCTCCCCCAGCTGTACAGAACTACACCTGCGTATGAGTGCAAATCCAAGAACCACCGCACTTTGCTGAATGTATCCATCACCCACTTGATGCTGCGAGCCTCCGCCTCAGAAAAAGGGCTTCCGCCGTGGTACGTTGAGCTTGCTGGATTGGTGGACGCCAAACTCGGCGCGACGCTGGGCGTGAATTGGTGCGTAAAGTCCCATAGAAAGTCGAAATTGCGGTTGAGGTCAATGCCAATCGAATTGGCATTGCCTGCGATTGCGTTTGTGGCATTGCGGTTCTTACGCCAGCAGCTGTTGGTCGATTGGTCCCACGCGACGCCATCCGGATTGCTGAGCGGCAAAAATACAATGCCAGTCGACAGAGCTCTCTTGATATCGCAATACGAATACTGCCGGCCACCGTACGTTAGTCCGATTTTGTGCTTGTCGGCATAGAGTAAGTCGGCGATGAAGTAGAGCAGGTTGTCGGCAGATCCACGTTCGCGGGCATGAATGTTCGCGTTTAGAAACACGCGGTATGCATCGTCACAGTCACCCTTGCCACCAATCTTGCCAAGCAGAAGGGACCTATTTTCGAACGTGGTATAAGGCGAAGTGAATGTCTCGAAGCCATATTCATTTGCAAGACCTAGCAAGCCACTTTCAATCTCATTTACGTTGAGCAATGTGGTGAGATTTGTTCCAGGTTCAAGCGTGCCAATTCCTCGAGGAAATGTTGCCCCGCCTTCAAACCTGTCGCCTGTTCCGACAGGAATGCCTGTGTTTCCGGTCTGTCGGCGGGCAATACCGAGTTCATGTGTAAGCTCATCATCAGTAAGACATGCTTGCGTGAAAGGCACCAGACAGAGGAGCCTCCAGCCTTTTGACAGCTTCATGGCTACAGTATGGAGGCGAGTGAAGATGCCCTGGCCGTCTCCAACCTATGCTAGCCATTGACCATGGCATTGCAACTTATAAATTTCTCGATGGCAGTCTACCTGATCCAAATGACAGGGGAAAGGTCTTATGACGTTACTAATGGGTTATCATCCTAGTATTTCGAGAAAGTCTTTCTCGTTTGGGCAGTTGCATTTGCTGAGCCCAGACGCCGTCAATCATAGAACCTGTGTTGCCAAAATCTAGCGCCTAGGGGGGCTGAGATCGCGCAGCGACGAGGCGTCGATACGGGCGCATCACAGTGCAATCTTCCATCTAATATGCTAGAGAATCCTGGGCATACTAGGTCCCCAGCACACTTCAGGCAGGTCACTAAGATACGCCAAGTTCTTTGCCTGGGGCCAAGAAAAGAAGTGTCTGGGCGCACCGCTGGGCAGCATGATAACGGTACCTTAATATCGCCTGCAAAGCTGCTCCAATGTTACCTCATGCTCCCACATAATCAGAACTCTATGGAAGGCGTGGAAGGCCGGGGAGGAAATAAAAGGCCGTACGAGATCTAGTCATCGAACAATCGGATCGAGTGAAACAATATATCCCTAAGCAAGGGACTCCAACTCAGGATACATGCATCGTTCGAAGGCATTCGTCCCGCCGATTGCGTCGTAACGCCTCTTAAAGTCGCGGCTTAGCGCAGCACCTAAAAGCACAAGCCGCAAGCAACATGACTGCTCATCGAGAGCCTCATGACTATCAGAATCTCAATTAACGAAATCTAGCCCCAACCCCTACCTTCGACGGCTTTCACTCATTTCGATGTTATTCTCAAGTCTTTCAGACTGAGAAAAGAAGGCACGTGCTCGTATTTTTGAACTGATATGCTTTCAGGCTCAAGCCATTCGACACAGGTTCTGTATCTCCAGTTTAGCTTGCTACGTCTCTCTTAGCTCCTAGACGTTGAAGCATATAGAGACTACAGAATAATTATTAACGTCATTATGCCTCACCTAGGCAATAGCCTCATAGTTAATTGGACAATGCCGACTTCCGGGCAGCAATTCGCCTGAAATTGAAATGTGTACAATGACCTAAGTTACTCTGCCCCAATTTAGCCATTGCTGCTCTCCCGGCAGAACCTGCTACTCCATTTACCATCCTATGTCCATACCCTATCGGGGCCCATTTATGGAGATGATGTGCAGCTTGCCGAGACTTTCAACATTGCAGCAGCCCCGCCATCCAAACAATTTGATTGACAATGTTGAGACCCGGAAGCAAGACTCCACGTACTATATTGATGCTGTAAATGAGATGCCATATCTTGGCCAGTTTTATAAATCCAATTACACTTCCATTACATTCGAGCTCGAAACTGCGTAGTAAATTCGGACCTCAAACACATACGAAAGACAGAACGCGCCTCCGCTTGACTTGGTAAAGTCTGTAGTCCGAACACTAATCACCTCCAAGACAACTCCGAATAAAAGCAAAAACAAAGATGCATTCACACGTAATCAGCATAATTCTGTCGGCGATAACTCTGGCCGCTGCGCAGAATATAACAACAGGGAAGCTAGGAGATGCAGCTCAGATCACGAATAACCCCCCAGGGTCCAGCTATATTGCTGTGTTTGAGGGTCCAGTCACCGGAGAAATCACGGCAACATCAGCTGCAACTGGAAAGGGTGTTGTTTTCAGCGTAACGGTGAATGGGTTGCCGACAGAGGGCGGCCCCTTTGGTAAAGATGTCCTGTAACCGCAAGGGACATCATGGTCTAACAAGTATCGCCCAGGCTACCACATCCACGATCAACCAGTCCCATCTGATGGCAACTGTAATGGCACACTTGCACATCTCGACCCGTATCAACGCGGCCAGACACCGGTGTGTGATGCGACGAAACCACAAACTTGCGAGGTTGGAGACTTGTCTGGAAAATACGGCAAGCTTGATGGACACACCAATACCGTTAGGTACAGTGCAGACTTGACATCCCGAAGAACATAGACCAACTGACAAATGCGCAGTTTCACCGACATGTATGCTGCTCTAGTACCGGGCATCGGAGCCTTTTTCGGCAATCGGAGTATAGTCCTTCACTTTGCGAACACAACTAGGCTTGCTTGTGCGAATTTCACTGCTACAGCAGACCTTGGAGAAAGTTGCGATGCTTGATCTCCGTCTTGTTTGTTTTCTCGCATTCTTAGTAGTTACGGGTTTATGCTGCGTGGTTGACGTATCTGTTGATGAAGACTTTCATTGTGTCATCGCAAGCCTTCAGCAGTATATGTAACTTAGATTCGGTGATATCGAATGCTGCATGCAAGAGTACTGATTGACTAAAGCCCATATCCGCATACTCACGAAGTGTAATTCTATAGGGTGTTGAGACATTTTCATATTGAGCAGTGTACTAAACTGGTAAGAATCGAAGAGGTGTATGGTTAACGAAGCCGAAAAGTTGGTACGAACACTAAGTTGATCTAGTCACTTCAGAATGCTATTTGTACACTTAGTATTTGGCTGCAATTTCTTGTTCTAGTTGGATCATCTCCTCAAACTGTGCCATCAGCCCTTGGCCCTCCTCTGTCTTCAGCGGCAAGAGCGGCTTTCGAGGTGCGTTACCGTATCCGTGTAACTGACCAAGAACGTATTCTGTATGCCTGTCAGCGGCCTAAAAGAAAATAATTCGACGTCAAGCCCAAAGCCATGATGAATTTTGACTTACTCATTCCACGAACACCTGCTGGAACCGCGGCGACATCGGCGTTGGATAATATACTCTGTATCCTCTCCCGCTCAGAGGTCTCCTCTGGGGTCAGGGAAGCTTGATTAAGAAGATGCCACAATCTCATTGTAGCTGCCGGCGCAAAATTTGGGATGCCACTCACGGTGCCATGACCACCGCACTGCATCCACGGAGTGAGATCGGCAATCAAGCCGTCTAAAAGCAAAAATGGGAAAGGACGGCATGTGTCAATTGACGGTTTGGAACGAATAGCGGCTTTCAGGCGGACGAGTTTACCAACACTTCCACCACACCTGAACAAATGTTAGTAAACCTTCTATCGAAAACTTTTCAGGCAACAGCAATCATACGTGAGTTTGACGCCGCACAAGTTGGGGGCTTGCCGAATTATTGTCTCTATGGTGCTTGAGGACATGTCTTGACCTGCGGCGTTGGCAGGGAAGTTGTACAAAAATAAAGGTATCTGCCAAATGAAATAAGTAGGAGTAATACTTAAAATTTTTCAAGCTTACTGGTGATGCTTGACAGATGTCAGTGTAATATTGAATGACTTGTTCTTGATCCTGATTGAGGCTTGCAGCATAATATGCAGGAAGTATCACGAGGCCGGCGTCACTATGATGAAAGCCGTGGCATCAGTAGCTTATCTAGTTTGCTTGACATTTTCATTGCTTACGCTCCAGCTTCAGCTGCGTCGCGGGCCAAACGGATTGTTTCTCTTGTGCATGAGCCCCCAACGCCGGCCACGATCGGCCTTGATGACAGTCCTGCCTCATCCAGGGTTGTCCTGATGAATCGAATGAGCTTCACGCGTTCATCATAGCCCTAGCTTATCTTAGCACTTTGCCGTTAGTCCGCAGTTGAACTCGTGCTTATCCTCACCAAGTGTACAGCCTCGCCTAGAGAACCTGCGCAGACAGGTACTGCAAAAAGAGTTAATCGTCTTAAATTGCCATTGATAGCAGACAGTGTTTACCAATTCCTTTATTTGCAAGGTCTGTTCAAAACGGTTACGAGTCAGTCATATTCTTTGTTGTAACTGGAATTGAGACCTTACTGAGTAAATGCTTTTTGTAGCTGGTATAGTCAATTTCTTGGTCGTCACCGAAGAATGTTGGCAAGGGGCCATAAACCCCTGGCTCCAGCTTTCGTCCCATCTTTGATTGACTGGTGTTTCGCTATCCTTGAGGTCTGTGTTTTTCAATCAATCTACCCCAAGCCAATCGGCCGTTTTACTCATCTTCTCTAGTGTAAAGTCAGTCGAAACAAGCATTGTCGGCAACGCGGCTCAGTAGCCGACACGTAGTAATATCTCGGCATCTCCGCCGTGGATCCGCATATTCTCGCCCTAACGTTATCTATGATACCCACTTCGAACAAAATGCTAATTTGCGTGAGCAATTATGAAGAGGGAAATGGTCATAGTCAAAAGCTCTTATCTCGAAAGCTGGGGGTACGAAGTTTCCAGATTCGGGAAGACCTAATCAGTCTCGGTCTGAATGCCGCCCAACCGACTGCAGCGAATATAGAAATGGGATGTCTGATCATGGACACGCTCTCATTCCTGTATATTGAGATAGTTGAAACGGGCCCTCGTTATCCTGCATATTGAATCTCTTCGTACTGAAGCCTGCTAAGAACTTCTGTGAAGCGTCTAATTGAACAAAATTTCCTGCAGCATACATGGCTTCAGAAGACACGGAGAAGGGGGTGTCGAAGGGTAACATCGATGGCGTTGATACTCCCCCGCCCCAACATAACAGCGAGTATGGCGTTGGCGAATTAGCTGGTGTTGAGCATGCGTTGCAGCGCGGTCTCCGACCTCGCCATCTGTGAGTTATCCGACCAATACCAACGTGATACAGCGATACTAAGTATGTTACAGGCAGATGATTGCAATTGGAGGTGTTATTGGAACAGGTCTGTTCCTGGGAACTGCTGGAAATCTTCAGGATGGTGGACCAGCAGGTCTGCTCCTCAGCTACTGCTTGATGGCATCTTTATTATTTGCTGTTATGGTCGCCCTTGGCGAGATGGTCTCCCAGTTCCCGATTCCTGGTGGTCAATTTGCCCTGGCCAGTCGCTTTGTCTCTCCAGAACTTGGATTCGCCATGGGTTGGTTATACTGGTACAACTACATCATAGTACTCCCAGCCGAACTCTCCGCCGCGGCGGTCCTTGTCTCGTACTGGACTCCAGCTGGCGTCGAGGATTCTATGTGCACATCTGGAATTTGCAACAACGCCATGTGGGTGGGTTTGATGCTAATTGTTGTTTATGCCGTCAACTTTGCCGGAACGAAAGTGTATGGAGAAATGGAGTTCTGGTTCTGTTCCATCAAGGTCATTACCATTATCGGCTTGATCATTACTGGCATTATTATCAGTGCTGGAGGTGGCCCGAACCATGAAGCTATCGGCTTTCGCTTTTGGAACGAGACCGGAGGATTTGTTCAATACCAGGGTATTGCCGGTGCGAAAGGCCGTTTCTTGGGGTTCTTTAGTGATCTGATAAGTGCTGCATTTGCATTCATCGGCACGGAAATCACGGCCATTGCGGCAGCCGAGACGGCGAACCCCCGGAAGGCTGTACCGAATGCCATCAAAGGCGTATGGATTCGGATTGTCTTGTTTTATCTCATTAGCGCCTTCATGATTGGCATCCTTGTCTCACCGACAGATCCATCGCTCGATTTGAACTCAACCGCTGCAAAGAGCCCGTTTGTCATTGCCATTAAGAACGCGGGAATCGATGTCCTGCCGTCTATCATTAACGCAGCTCTTCTCACCAGTGCGTGGTCAGCTGGGGTTGCCGATTTGTTTGTCTCATCTCGTGCGCTCTACGGGCTCTATACAAGAGGCCAAGCACCTTCATTCATTGGAAAGACACGCAAAGATGGTCTCCCCTGGGTCGCGGTTACGATTGGATCAGTCTTCGCTCTTCTATCATTTATGGCCGCCAGCCAAAATACGGAGGCGGGAACTGTCTTCGGCTATTGTAAGACAACCCTTCACACGCAGTCACGAGAGCTACTAACGGGTTGAACAGTCGCGAACATGACGGCTATTTGCGGCATCATCTCCTGGACTGGCATCTTGTGGACCAGCATCCGCTGGCATAAGGGTCTGAAGGTGCATGGTATTGACCGAAATACTCTAGCATACAAAGCGCCCTTTCAACCCTACTTGAGCTACTGTATGTTCCACACGCGCTTTCCATGGGTCTTCATCTAACAAACAATTACAGATGGACTAGTAGTTTGCATTATGGTTCTGATCTTCGGGGGCTTCACTTCTTTCAGTAAGTAGCGCTCCTCTAGAAATTATTGCTTTCCAGGTGACTGACCACATCTAGTTCACCATTTCAATACGTCTTCCTTCATCACCACCTATTTCCCTATTCCGTTCTTTGCTGTTCTGTTTTTTGGATACAAATTCTGGAACCGAAGCAAGATGGTTGGCTACCATGAAATGGACTTCACATCAGCGTCCTCTGCTGATTTGCCAAGTGAGGTAAGCATTTTTGAGCTGATAGAATGCTGGCTACTTTGAGTGCTAACACCGACATCGACAGCCATCGCCAAAGAATTGGTGGAGAAAGTTGGCGGACAATATCTGAACTGCACCGAGCTTGGACTGGTCATGATTTAAGATTGGAGGTTACTCTCGCGGGTTGCCCTTGTAGCTAGCTGCATGGTGCTATCAACTAGCACTTAGCGATTAGAAATAGCATTATGTGTGATATTACTGGCGTGCCGTGAGTGACGGCCCAGTGGATCATCACATCAGTATCAGGGTCCCCATCTGCATCCTTCATTCGGTTCCCATTGGGCCGGTGCCGTAGACCAGTAAGCTAATTTGCAGCGTTATCTTGGTGGGGAATGCACCCTGAGATAACCTGTAAGGTACCAGAATGGGACGATCACCACGCATTTACACGCTAATATTTGGCAAAAGAGCTTATCAAGAGCTTATCAAAAGCTTGTCCACTACCCTGATATAACGCCGTTCAAAGAGCTACAGTAAACACCCAGTCATTTGATCGAGTTCCTTCTGCATCATGGAGGTTGGTGACATAAGGCAAGTCAATGGGTTCAGTCATGTCATTGGCTCAACTGACCTGAGGCATTTTGGTCTACTACAGTACCAGCGAGCACCGGGCCGCAAAAGCTCGCCGTACTGTCCGCGCCTGCTTGCAGTGTCGGAGCCGGAAGCAGCGCTGTCTGCCAGCGTCACCAGCGGCAAGCTCGCAAACGCCTTGCCAGAGATGTGCAAGCCACGGGGCAACCTGTTCGTTTCAGACGGAAGAGCCTCAGCCTGCAGAGGCCGACCTGAGCCCTTCGCGATTAGCCCAATTAGTTGTTGATCTTCATCAAAAGTTGGGCGTCTCCATCCTACTTCTTAATGCAAGGGCTAACGATAAGCGTGCTTTCTCTTGATAGAATGCATCTTCACGAGGCTAGGATCATGCAACTTGAATCGGAACTCGCCAACGTTAGGCATAAACCTTCGAAGATCAGTGGAAGACCGCATCAACAATATGATCTTTCCCAAAGCCAAAGCCAAAACCAAAGAAGCCAGTTGTGAGTGCGACATTGCTCTTGATGTGATGAGGCCTCAGTTGGTATTAGAAAGGTTCTTAACATAGGTGATACTAGGCATAGGCCATTCAACGCCGGGCGTGAAGGAGACGCCACCCCCAGTCGTGGCCGACAGGACCTAGCGTCAGTGACACGGCATGATGTCTTCGATATGGAGAGCCTGGAACTAGAAGATCCAATTGCTACACTGCGGTCTTTGGGTGCGCTCTCGCCAGAGAGCATGAACGCGCAATCATGTAATGGGCAAGAGATACGCAGTACATCTTCATTCGCCTCCTATGATCCGATAAGTTGTGGCATAGTGACAATGCACGAGTGCGAGCGTGCATTCGCGATGTATGTTGAATGTCCCATATAATCAACTCATTATTCTAATGTTCTACAGTTACTTTGATTCTTGTCATGCATGGGCCCCAGTTTTGAGCGAAGCTATTCGACCCAGGGCAGCAAAACTCCGGGATTCAAGCCAATTGCTGTTTCTCGCAATTGTTTGTGTCGGTGCTCGATTTTGGAGCACAAGGGCTTCTCAGTAAGTCTCATAAGTGCAGCGTGTAGTGTGCGTCTTTGCTGATTAAATTCAGTCCCTGGGTTCTCCCCGGGCTTCACCCACGCTATTTTGAACTTATCGCGCTGTTTGATACCGCCATTTCGCGCCTGCTGATTCGAGCAGTTCCATCCAATGCAACAATTGACTCGGTCTGTGCTCTTTTACTATATGCCCAATGGATGCCCTACTTTCAGGAAGAGACATATGATAAATCTCCCATCGAGGGGGCAGCCGGGCCAAGCTTCAAAAGTCGTTACAATGACCTCAGTGCCTGGGCCGTTTTCGGCCTTGCCGTTCGGTACGCCAGCTTTCTTGGCCTCGATAGAACGGCTATGGCCCCTTTCCGGGGGCTAACGGAAGCAGTGGCCAGTCAAGAAGACCTGTCCCGAGCTAGAGTTTGGCTGAATCTTGTGACCTACGACTGTAACCTCACTTTAACTTCAGGCCTACCGGCCTCCGTAGACCCAGCATTGGCGGAAAAAACCGCGCGCTCGTTTTGTGCTCACCGTCTTGCTCAGTTTCCGGGAGATCTACGATATGCGGCTTTGGTTGAGCTTGCTTCCATCGTTCGGCGGGCGAAGCATAGTGATCGAGGCTATTCTATGCGTTACCCAAACGTAGACGCGCTGCGAAAAGCTAACATAGGCTTGGAAGATTGGGAGAGGTAAGCGAACGCACGGCTGCTGTGTTCATAACTAACCTGAGAACAGGCATTGGCTTCCTAAGCTTCGTACGCATTCCAACGCCTTTTGACACTGTCAGATGGGAGGTGACTGACTTTCGCGTAGGGCACACAGTCATGCAGTATAACCAACTTCCATTCACATCTGTTCGGGTGAGCATTCCAATATATCATGATCACTTTTACGTACTAATGTGTGATGCAGTGGTATCGCCTGGCCCTGAACAGCTCATTGCTGCGGCCTCTACTTTCGTCGAAGAGAACAGGAGAAGAGCAACAGCCAATGCAAGTTTGGCTTCTCAGTGCGCTTGAGACAAGCCTCACGGCTGCTTCGCAAATACTCTTCTCCCAAAGCAGGACTGCTGCAAGTGATGTATGGAGCATTACCTCACAGGATCCTACTTCCTTTCCAGACGGATCATTCGACGTGGATCCTGCGTCACTAATCAGCCTTCACCATGCGGTCGACTCGACTTGGATATCCCATGCCTTTGCGCTGACATTTATTGTTCTGTGTTACATAAGAGGCACTGTTGATGGTATTTGTACTCAGAAACTCTCACTGTTCATGATCTAATGCATTCTATTCAAGATGACCTCCAGATTTCGATCCTTGCATCCCTCGACGCAAACGTTAATCGGGCTCCATTGCGGCCACGTCCAACATCTGTCATTGCCCGCCTGGCAAAGCTTGCGATGGATATATTTGGCCACAGTCCAAAGGCTGCTGCACTCCGCCCTATTGATAAGATATCTCCTTTGGTTGCCAATGCTGCATCGTTGGTGCTGCCACTGGATGAAAGTGATTCCCAAGTGGCGGATGATTCGCTAGATCCAGCACTACAGGAGCTATTCAACCTGATGGATGACTCGGGATTGGACTGGCCTAGTACAGTGTTTGATGATGATCCTCGACTTTCTGAGCTGTGGGAAGTCTAGAAGGTAGATGGTTGATAGAGCTACGTCGATTGGTTGTCTCCATGTATGTTTACAGCTTGGCGTTTGGTATCTTAGAGAGGGCCTTAGATCGATCACGCCGGAATTGGTCAACCCTATTATGCCAGTCAGTAAGTTTTCGCGGATGTGGGATAAGACGAAGGAAGTGGCATACATTTCACTAGTTGCTTCTTCAAACACAATGTCTTGTGCTCCTTCCCAAAGGACCTTCTCCCCTAAAGGCCTAAGGTTCTCATTTCCCTCCACAATCGTCAAAAAGTGGTTCGCTGCTAATGGACCCATCTTGCTTGCAAACGCTACGCCTCCGTAACAGAAGAGCAACTCGGTTTCTGAGTAGCCTCCTGGGTACAAAAGGATCTGTCCTGATGACGGATGACTAGTATGATTTTCGAACGACAATCCGAAATCCGTATCCCCCAACGGAACCCATAATCCCTCGCCACTCCATCTCACGTGAATCAGCTTCTGTCGATAGGGAAGTAGCTTGCGAAACACGTCTACGGTTTTTGGAGCTGCTTCTTCAAGTCTCCCAACGAATTTGAAGGGTCCTGCGGTGATAATGACCCAGTCCGTCGTCATTTCCGTAACTCGTATTGTAAATGGTAAGCGGTAGTTTGACGCAGTGAGTTTACTTGACTCAATCGAAAGACACAACAGTTGGTCCGGGACCTAAAAGCCGGCGATAACAGCGGACCAGGTGCGGGTCGGGCGGTCGGGATAGTGCCCGCGCCAAGAGTCGGCTCGGTCGGCTTGAATGCCGCGCTGATCGTCATAGATGCGCCACTCATATGTACTGACTTATTGGATCTTATCGTTGAAATGCATTACATATAACTGAGAATATGAGGTATTGTCCTGTCGCCGTCGACTCGAAAAGTAGTTCTTCGGCTACCCATGCAAGGTAGACTCAAGATAGCGGACATGTTGACAAACATTACGACAGTATATCCTAACACTTGGCCTCCAGAGTCAAGTGACGGTGTTCTCCGTCTTCGCGGAGCGCCTGCGCAAATTCAAGACGGACAATTGACAGTTAGACCTATCCTTGTGTCAGAAAACTCGTCATTTGGAGCCGAAGTGTCTGGCGTGGACTGGAGCAAGCCCGTTCCAGATACGATTATCAAGCAGGTCGGTCTCTAATGTAGCCTAATAAGGCTTGTATGGGGCTGACAAATCCAAAGCTTGTTAAGCTTCAAGATAAATATGCGGTTTTGACATTCCGTGAAACGGGTCTTGATAACAAGAGACACATAGACTTTTCACAACAACTTGGAAAGGATCTAGAGGTGAATCCTTTCTTTTACGGACGAGAAAATGATCGTATTGGGGAGCCTGCTCTGTGGGACGTCGGCAAGTGTGTTTTAGCTTGACAAAATTCATTCACATATTAGACTGCGGCTGACTTGTGTTCTAGTATCAATCTTGACGGCACTCTTGTCCAACCCAACAGTCGAAGATGGCATCATAGTCTAGGAAACGCTTTATGGCATACTGTAAGCCATACACATCCCATCATGGTTGACTGTCGATTGTCTTAGTCACTAAAAAAGCCTGATTGAGTTAACCTTGAGTTAGGATTCGTCATATCACCAGCATCGCTCTAAATACTCTCTTCTATTGGCTCACGGCGACCCCGTCCGCGGCGGAAGTTGGACCCATTTCGCTGACACGCGACGGGCGTATGCAGACCTTCCCGATGAAAAGAAGAAGAAACTTGAAGATCTCATAATTGAGCATGATCTGTGGCATTCGCGACGTCTTGGCTCACCGGAGACTTTCCGGGAACCTTTGCCCCACGAGAGGGCCTCCAAACCTCCAGCCTATCACCGACTCGTCCAGATAGCACCAGATGGGAGGAGAACCCTGTATATTGCAGCTCATGCAAAATGCGTTCTGGGATGGAGCCTGGAAGAGAGCCAGAAGCTGATATGGGAACTGATCGAATGGTGCACACAGCCGAAGGTATGTCATAATTGCTGAACCCTTAAAGCCTGGGGCTCTCCTGAAACCAAATCAAAAGTCATGGATGAGCTGATATATAATTTCTAGTACGTATTTAGTATGGAATGGCTGTCTAGTGGAGATATGGTTTGGTGGGACAATCGGTAAGTTAATCTGATGCAGAATGGATCACAAGCCTTGCCCTTGAAAGCCTCAATTACTAAATTTCTAAGCAGGCAATCTATGCATCGAGCAAACCCTTACACAACAACCATGACAGCTCGCGACGTTCGACGAACCACAGTAATCGACGATGGTCCGCTGGCATTTGGAGTGACGGATGAGGAGAAACGAGCTCACGGATGGAAGTCTATAGAGGTAGTATAAAATCCAAACAAAGACAAAGGAGCAAATATTGGTGTATGATATAGTGCTTCATTCATAAGATCCTAATACACAAGGCATGCACTGATGCAGGCTCCAATCTTTGAAGATATTTGGCAAGTGCTTAGTTATGCCATAGCCGTTTTAAGTCCTTCAAAGCTGGGTTCTTCAATAAGTTTCCTTGTCCAGCAAATGACATATCCGTATATAGAGAACGATATAGCACCAGATACCTATGTCTGTCAATGATGAATGTTTGTTTTTAGTTGATTGATTCGACTCTCGCGGGGCAAACTTACACTTAGCCTAACCAGTCGAGGTACTGTACCGTTCCAGAGGGCTCGAACTCCTGCGGACTGGCATATTGCACGAAGCAATGGACTGATGCGTGATAGCGGGCTCGGCCATCAGTTGCTTGCAGTCTAGTCTTGATGTTATCAAATGGCATCGTTGCATAGACTGTCGTGCACCCCGCCAAAGCACCAGACATTGCCGGCGCAGCGGCCATGTCGAAGTGCCGCCTCCTTTGAAGAACCTCCTTTAAAGAATGAAGTTATACGGCGCGAAGCGTACCATGGCATTAGCTAACTACTTCAATGTCACAGGTGTAACACCAGCGTACAGGCCTTTGGGATCCTCGGCTTTCAAGATAGATGCCACTGCGTGGTTACGCCCCTTGTACCATATTCGAGATCGCTTCCAACCTCCCGTACCCGATGGTAGTGCCTGCGAAGTCAATATCAGTCCAACAGTGACAGACTACAGCTTCTCAAACCCTTTGCGCCGTGACCTCCCGGTCAAGCTTCTAATGTGCAAGTCTTGATCAAGGTCAAGGGCAAATGCACAACAGATCAAATATCTCCGGCTGGTCCCTGGTATAAGTACCGAGGACACCTTGAGAACATTAGCAATAGTATGTTACTAGGCGCCGCCAATGCCTTCCTTGGTGCTGGTGGCGCCGACTTGCTCGGGCACACACCAGACCCCATAGCAGGCAAAAGTCGACATGGTGCCCAAAGTGGCCAAGCGGCTGCGCGATGTTGGTCAAAGGTGGTGCATTGTCGGAGACTGGAATTATGGCGAGGGCAGTAGTCGTGAGCATGCTGCCTTGGAGCCGCGGTTCCTAGACGGGACGGCCGTGATACCGTGCAGCTTTGCACGTATTCATGAGACAAATCTCAAAAAGCAGGGTATGTTGCCCCTGACGTTTGCTGATCCGGCCGACTACGACCGCATTGAGCAAGGAGACGTCATCACCATTCTCGGTGTTGAGGAGGGCCAGTTACAGCCAGCGTACCCGCTACAAATGATGGTACGCAGAAGGGATGGCCGCCAGTGGACAGTGGGCCTGAACCACTCGTTCCACAAGTTGCAGCTTTCTTGGCTGCGTGCTGGGAGTGCTCTCAACTATATCAAGGCACAACAGATGAGGGTACGGTACAGTAAGCAAGCGGGAATTCTCTTCGGCGACGGCGCGTCGGCGCCTATGTAACAAATAGACTAGACTAAGAAGAAGAGCAATTTGGTCATGAGACAATAAGCTTCGGGAAACACCACACCGATGAGAACTGGATGATCGGCAATGGAATAAGCATATGTGGGGTAACCCTGCTCCGCGGGCATCTGCCGAGTCCACTGGTTCCACCTGCAGAGACAGTCATCCACGGCCATTCTCCTAGGGATGACGAGAAGGGAAAGCCGCTTTGCGGGGAGGCAGCGCGGGGGAAACAGAACAGCTCCATGGGTGACATCAAGTGGCTTGGCTCAGCGGAATCGGCCCAGTATACAAGGTTATCGCAGAGTATTAAACGAGGTGGCTGCATATCCCTGTGAACCAAGTAATCTACACCACACTTTGTAACAATCACTGGGGGACATTCTCATCAATAGAATCATCGCCCACCACAGCTATGGAGAAAATCGAGGCAAATCGACCGCCGAGTCCTCTAGCTGGGGGCGAAGAGAAAGGGTACGTTCAGCATTTCGAAAACCAAGATAATGCCTGGCGCAAAGACCGCGAGACAAAGCTATTGCGTAAAATCGATATTCACCTCCTGCCATTCCTTATAGTTATGTATCTTCTCAACTTCCTCGACCGGTCAAACCTCGCTCAAGCACGACAAGGGTCATTGGAAGAAGACCTGAAGATGTCTGGGACAGACTTCAACCTTGCCACGTCGATCCTCTTTGTTGGATATCTCTTGATGCAGCTCCCTTCTAACATGCTAATCACCCGTGTACGGCCATCTCTTTATCTCAGCTGTGCCATGACACTTTGGGGTGTTGTGTCGACCTGCAATGCTGCCGTACACAACTTTACTAGTTTAGTTCTCGTACGCTTCTTCCTCGGCTTCGTTGGTGGGTGCTATGTGACGTATCTTGAAATCCTATCGCTAATACCCAGCCAGAAGCACCATTCTTCCCAGGAGCCATCTTCTTGATGAGCTCTTGGTACACAAGAGCCGAGCTCACACGGAGAATCTCGTGGTTCTACTCTGGCAATGCTCTAGCCAACATGTTTGGAGGCTTGTTAGGTGCCGCAATTCTTGGGAATCTGGAGGGTGACAAAGGCATAGCTGGGTGGAGATGGCTATTCATCATCGTGAGTTCTCAGACTTGCATTCATAAACCACTAAGTTTGACTAAATCTCCTACAGGAAGGTGTCATCACTATTGCCGTGGCGATCCTCGCGGCCTTTGTGTTACCTGACTACCCACATACAACAAAGTGGCTGACAGAAGAGGAGAGAGCATTTGCGGCGTGGAGGTTGCTTTCAGATATCAACGAGGCGGACGAGCGTCATTCGAAATCCATCTGGGCTGGCGTCAAGCTTGCAGTCAGAGACTATCGTCTATATGTGTTTATTCTGTTGCAACACATCAGCTTGCTCAGTCAAACATTTCAATACTTCTTTCCTAGTATTGTGGGGACTCTTGGATACGGGCGGATTGAAACTTTGTGGCTTACAGCACCTGTCTGGGTAAGTGTCTTTGGCATACTGGATTTCTCCCGATTATATCATTAGCCAAGTCTTCTTCGCCATGCTAATCAATAAAACACAGTTTGCAACGTTCCTCGTCTCTGTTTGCGTTACTTGGACGTCAGCTAAGACTAAAGATCGATCACTCCATATTGTCTGCCTGATGTTGCTTGCAGCGGTAGGGAACGCGATTGCGACTGGGACACTGTCTGTCGGAGCGAGATTCTTCGCTATGTTCTTGATGCCTATGGGCGCTGTGTCTGCCTGTATGTGGCCCGCTTTCCCTGACAACAAGTACATGCTAAGTCTATGATAGACCAGATCATCGTGTCCTGGGTTGCAAATTCATTTCCACGTCCCCTCGTCAAACGATCAGCAGCTATTGCTATCGCGAATATGATTGGTAACTGTGCCAATATATACGGCGCCTATATGTATCCAGGTAGCGCAGCTCCGAGATTCATCCCCGGTGGTAGCGCAAACACGGCCATTTGTTTAGTTGTTGCTGGTCTAGCTTTATTACTCCGATTTCTTCACATTCGAGAAAATAAGAAATTGGAGCGTGCTGAGACGGAAGGCCACTCAGATGTACCTGATGAAGGTGGCTATGTTGATAGAAGGGCAGCTGGATTTAGATACATCTACTGATCTATCCCCATGGCTTTAACACAACAGTTAGCCGCTCTCTACAAGGCTTTCTGGTGAAGCATGGCTCTGAAGTCACTAGCTAGCTCTTTTGAAGTATCGCCGCCGCCGCCGCCAAAAAGAAAAAAAAACGGTGTAACAGATTGCTGTCGCCGCTAAACAACGAAAGTCGGTGCTTGACGTCATAAGAAGGCGAATTTGTCTAATAACTCGCACTCTTTTGGCTAAATAGACACGGGCCTGTGATCATTTTGTAGACGCTTTCAGCATCGAGGTAGAATATTTTGAGGACGAATTCAGTATAGTCTTTGATCGGAAGAGCCACGGTGAATGCAGGGGAGTTTCGACTGCACATAACCTAGGCAGTTATTCCAAGCTACACAGAAATCCTATCAGTATGCCTTCTGTGGAAGCATTTGAATTTGAAGATGCAGGTCGCATGACACAAGAATAATTAGCCAATTCTCTAACTGCTTATATATTTCTTTCATAGGCACGGTACACTATCGCATCATTGTCCTATCCCGAAATCGTCATCGGACTATCACCCAGCACAACAATGTCTATCCTAATGACATTATTCTTCTATCTATTCATTTCGCACTTTGAATGTGAAAATATTAAGTTTAGCACTGCCGGCTCAATTTACTAGATCCTTGTACGCAGGATTACCCGGGCTGTTACACCAAGACTAGCACAAGCCGCCGTGATCAATGAGATGATAATGTCAATTCTTATCGTGGCCATTCTTGGACAAAGGTTTTTTTTTTTTTTTTTGGAGAAATTGGAAATTGTGTTTCGAATCTGGCTGACTGTGAACATTCGCCTCACAAAAGGTCAGGCAAGAGGGCCATATAATGCAATGTCTCTCGACCAAATCAGTTCTATCATGTGGAGAAATGAGGTATCCCTCAAGGGACACCATCAGTGATCACTTCGAGGCACAAAACCTCAGACCTTGCAGCTACAAGGTACAAAACTCGAACCAACATTAACTTTGGAGCATCTCGTCAGGGTATATGGATTTCCATTCACTAGTCCAGCAACCTTGCAGACCATCTTTTGCTTGATCCTCATTCCAGGGAAGTCACGGTCTACGAACACAAAATCCGCTTGGTCAATCATTTTCGAGAGAATGACCCCATGATACCAAAGGCAGAATTAGAAGAAGCAATCGACACACTCAACCTATTGCTACCGTTTGAATACAAGTCGACAAGGTCATTCCTACAAAAGGAAAGAAAACATATATACGGGCTTGGTCGATGCAATCGAGACCTGAACTTGGAGCTCGACAAGTATGTCTATTGGCGCATTAGGATTGAAGCCCTTCTTGAAACTCTTGAGACTCCGCCTAGAGGAATTTCAGCAGCTGAGGTTTGATAGAACCAGGAAAGATCTCGTTCAGAATCTCAATTTTTGGATTGCTGTTATTGTTGTCTTCCTCACTGTCATGAGCTTTGTCTTTGGTGTCCTATCAACAATCTATGCGAGGAAGCAATACCAGGTCGGGATATTACAATTTGAATTGGCATTAGCCCAGGCATGCTCTGTGCCCGAGACTGCGAGTCTCTTACCTAGGTACTGTTTTTAGTAACGAAGCAATAGCAGTAGTGATGAATTGCTCATGGCGAAACTGCGTGCGTTGAACAAAATAAGAAAAGGACTCTTCGTACTAAAGCACCTCGTAGTACTTCAAAATAGGTGTCTGAAGATAGAGAGTGGTGCTCTTGGTGTTATTTAAGTTTCTTGGTCTTTCATGATGTCGTGCACCGTGATCAGACCGATCACTTCTAATCTGAAACGGGTCAATTTTCGTATCTAGGGCAGGGTAGAGCGGTCTCCAACAGACATATTGCGCAATTGATCCATCGTCAGTGAAATTACTGGGTAAGGAAGGATATTGTCTGACTTTCGATCGTGTCGAAGTCCATAGTGGTCTGCAATAAATCTGACTCGACCACCAACAGCCTCGCTGTAATGCTATCGATTCCTGAAAAAAAAAATTATTTAGAGAGGACTATGCACCTGGGGTTCAGTAGTATAATCACGTCTTGTGAGGAGTTGGGAGAATCCACGTTGCAAGAAGTCTGTCTTTTAAGGCACAGCGCAGAATCCGATGAGACAGCGCAAGTAATAACTCTCAATGAGATTGAACATAGAATCTCGCGTATGATCCGGCGAAGACTATCATATCTGAGACATGGCTGCACATCTTCGATCTTTAAAGTCTCAAGTGTCTTACTATCCAATTTCTGCAACACTCAGCATTGTCAAGCATGCTTGGCATGCTCATAATTTGGGCGACTTTCTTGCCCCAATCAGAGTTTCAACACCCTTTGCCAGTTGCAGTAGATATTTCTCCCTATACTCCCAACTCATCAGCTCCATTCCAACGGGCAGGCCATCTTCTGTAAACCCTGCCGGAACACTGATCGCCGGTAAGCGTGTTGAGCTCGCGAGCAGGGTGTTGATTGGGAAGTCCCAGCACGTTGGAAACCGCCCATTAGTAGCGTCCTCATGTCGAGGTGGTGGAACTTGTACATCAGGGAACATCAAAGCCTCTACATTATGCTGGGCCATGATACAAACCACTTGCCGCTGGAATGACTCTCGCGAGATGAGACGAGGAAGATACGTCTCATCGTCTCCCGGGCTTAGAGGGCCGTGGCTGATTGCGCTTGTAAAGTCCAGAGTCGGATGCGGTGGCTCAACAGGCACGATATCAGCGACGTCTTTGGGAAGATGGGGTTTTGTGGCTAGAAAGGCATTGATGTCACCGCGCGAGCGCTGTGCGTACATAGATGTGTAGCTCGTCATGTGTGCGCGGTCTGGTATCTCAATGTCCACGAATGTAGTTCCCTTTGCGGCAAGAGTTGTCATGGCATTGTGAATGACTCGGTTGACCGCAGCGCTTGCGGCGTCGGAGTCGGGGCCAAAAAGTGAACGGATGACACCGATACGAGTTCTAGTGATAGCCGTAGGATCGAGGTCGGTGGCATAACTTCCGCCTTGAGGCGTGCCCGCCGTCACTGCGACGGCAGTCCATTCGTCGTTAGGATCAAAGCCTACCAGACAGTCGAGCATGCGTGCGCAGTCATCGACATTTCGCGCCATAGGACCAGGCGTATCTTGAGGCTTGAGCAAAGGGCAAAATCCTGAACGGCTGATCAAACCTGGTGTACAGCGGATTCCGACAATATTATTGAAGGATGACGGACATCGAATTGACCCGCCTGTATCCTCAGCTATAGCAAGTAGTGCAAAATTGGCAGCCACTGCCGCGGCTGATCCGCCAGATGAGGCACCAACATCGAACCCAAGCTTGTAAGGGTTGTGAGTGAATTCCCAGTTGGTGACCGATGATGCGGAAAACCACGAACTGGCCCAGTCAGGCATACTCGTCTTGCCTAATATCACGGCACCCTCGGCCTTCAACTTTTCGACGATGAATGCGTCTTCTTCTGGGATGTTCTTGAGTGCTGCAGCAGAACCGTAAGTTGTGACCATGCCTTTCGTGTCAGCCTGATCTTTGACCAATACAGTGACTCCGTGAAGACGGCCCTTGAATTGACCTGTCTCTTTGAAATAACGATCCAATTCAGTGGCTTCATCAAGTGCGGTCTCAGATAGTGCCCAAGTTGCATTTATCCGGGGACCAGCCTTATCGAGGGCGTTGATTCGGTCCAGATAAGCAGAGGTCAGATCACGACATGTGTATTTACCCTTACGAAGGGCATCGTGCACGCCGCTGACAGTTAGCTCTTCCACATCAATCATGTCTTCGGGTTGGTCACTTTGTGATTGCTATGCAGTATCATGGACGGATTTAATTCTCAATCAGTGGGGTTCGGTGTGGGGTTTGGCTGAAACTCGGGGGTAGCCAATTGGTATTTGTCAAAAGAAACCATGCAATTGATAGTAGTAGTAGAGTATTGGCACGTGTTTAGACGCCCAGCTTTCGTTGATTATATGGTGTTCGGTGTTTGCTGCTAATGGAACTGTAAGATACGCCGGCGGCAGATGATGTTCGCCACGGGCAGCCGAAACCGCTATCCGGCCGATATTGGCGAAAGCCCTCGGTGCGGCTCCGATGTTTTAGTCGAGCGATAAGCTCCCACAGACAGGGGTACCCCAAGTAAAAATAGACTTTCTGCGCTGTTCTCCGGCATTTGAGAAGATAATGTAGAATACTTTGCATTCGCTCACGATTACATATAAGACATGATATCGACCATGCGTGACAATTAAATCGATCAAATATTTTTCGGTCTCGATCCTTGGCTTCCGTGAGTACCCTGATTAGAAGATGCATTGTATAGGATGCTGTTACCAGCGATCTAACACTCTACAAGTGCTAATAGCCCAGTTCCTGGGAAGCTAGCACTGGCGCTCATCTCCGATCAAAATGCGCGACACCACAAGTTCTTGTATCTTACCCACTTTCCAGAGAGATTCTTATCTTGGATCATGTTCTAGACATGCCTGCTTGACTCGAGTCAGTCTTAAATATACCTGATCCAGTAGAATTGAAATCAAACCATCCTAACTTGTTCTCGAGTGAAACTTGAACAAAGCTGCAAAATTTCCAGGGAATACAACATGAATCGAGTTCGTGAACGTGCTTCCCGAGCTAAGGAATCGCTCAAGGAGAAGAAGCACCTTGATGGGTGGGTGCTTCCAAAACAACAGACCAGCTTCGCTCCTGAAGGGATCTGGACAAATATCGATCTTGATGTTACACCTCCTGAGCGACGTATCTGGACAGCATGGTCGGTTTTTGGGTACTGGCTGAGTGACATAGTATGTCTACGATTACTTATCCTCGGCTTTGCTACAAGTTCTCCTGTTCCTGACAATCTGTTTAGCTTAGCGCCCAAAGCTGGGAAATCGGTGCATCTGTTCTTGCCATTGGTCTTACCTGGCGAGAAGCCGTTTACTGCGTCCTACTCGGCTCCTGTGTTATGGCTCTTCCGATCGCTTTCAACGGCGCCCCTGGTGCCTATCTTCGCGTACCATTTCCGGTGTGGATTCGTGCGTCATTCGGATATCATTTCGCCAAATTTGCTATCGTCTGTCGTATGGTTACGGCACTGTTTTGGCACTCGATCCAAACCTACACGGGTAGCACAGCGCTCACGGTAATGCTTACTGCCATCTGGCCTAGCTATCAGCGGATTCCGAATCATCTTCCCGCCTCAGCCGGGATCACAACACAAGGGCTGCTCAGTCATTTCCTATTTTGGTCGATTCAGTTGCCGTTCTTGCTCATTAGACCACACAAGCTCAAGTGGTTCTTCATTTTCAAAGCATTCGTGACTGTAACGGCGGCGACTGGAACCACAATCGCTATTTGTCGGATGGCAGGTGGATCAGGAGATATCTGGAAACAACAGCCTACAGTCAGCGGGTCAACAAAGGCCTGGTTGATTGTATCTACGCTGACCAGCCAGACTGGAAGTTGGTAAGTCATTCCAAAGCACAGGTAGCACCTATATGGTAGACTTAGTACATATCATGCTCACCATTATCCCAGGTCTACCGTTGGCACGAACATATCCGACTTCACAAGATATATCCGGAATCCCCGCACTATCTACACGCAAACCATCTTCTTCCCGCTTATTTGCTTCTGGCTTGCTATGCTTGGAATCATCAGTGCTTCTGCTTCAAAGGTTGTATACGGCGAATATATCTGGGACCCGCTGACGCTCGCCTCATACTGGACATCCCCGGGCGCAAGAGCAGGCGCCTTCTATTGCGGCCTTGCCTGGATGGTTGCGCAGATTGGTGTCAACGTCAGTGCCAACGTTATCAGCGTTAGCAACGATATGGCATCGCTATTTCCAAAATATGTAGACCTCCGACGCGCTGCCGTCATCGCAACCATTATTGGTGGCTGGGCAATGGTGCCGTGGAAGATCATCACCAGTGCAGAAAGTCTGCTTAACTTCATGGCTAGCTTGGGAATCTTCCTGGCGCCAATCATTGCCATCTCGATTGCCGACTATTGGATTGTGAAGAGGGGTAGGGTTGACATCCCGGCGCTCTATCAACCTCACTCGAGATATCGCTTCCGTGGAGGTGTTAATTGGCGGGCTGCAGTTGCGATGTTAGTCAGTGTTGGGCCGACTATGCCGTCCCTGGCAAAAAATATTGATGCAACTGTCAACATTGGTGGCGCAGAGTACATTGCGGATTTGGTATGGTATTACGGCTTTCTCAGCGCGTTCTTGACTTATGTACTACTGAGCAAAGTCTTCCCTGCCAAGGAATCACTAGTATCCCAGGAAGACCTACTGCCGATTGAGGCTCTAGAAGTGGATATGTATTCCGACAAGTTGAAGCGGGAGTCTAGTGTCAAGGATGCATGAGTAACTTGGCTAGGTTCATGTGCTTGGATGATAGGTAAGATGCAGCGCAGGTCTAGGAAAGGTTAATAATTGTATAGAACCCTCAATCTAGAATTATCGAAAGGACAATAATCTATACCGTGTCATTTATTCACCGTTAGCGAAACCCCGTGATCGTAAGCAGTCATTAGGCAGTGCTTGTCTCGTATGAATATAAGAAAGTTATTGATTACCGTGTTGCCCGTCCGCACACGATGGAAAGAGGGCTATGCCTTGACACCATCGTAAAGACTGTATTCAGCACCGGCAATTAAGTTATAACTGTCTGGAAGTGATCATTCCCTATGAAACTTATGTTGAGATGTAGAGAATATCTTGTCTCTAATCATCTACAGCAAGAGATATGAAATAATAGAAGTTGCTTTGTAAAGGTTACACAGCATTATATTACTTATATTCTATAGCCTAGTCTGGCTGATGTTTAAAGATATTTTAGCTCCTGGTTACAATGGTTTCCATATCGAGACATGATCTCTATTGTCTTCTATGGCTATTTATTCGCCTTGCGAATGCCACTTATGATTTCATTCTCTGCTTAGTGCGTTATCAAGGGTAACATTTTATGAATGATTTTCATAAATGAATCTGTTAAATGAGTTCGCTCCACGTCAAACTGTTTAATACAGACTTATCAATCTGCTGAATCTAGGTCTTTAGGATATAGTGACAATTCTAGTGAGAAAACTATGCGATAGCTCAGGGCAGAAAAAAATGCTACACGATGAATGCGTTGTAGTGCGCGTCGTAGTGACAAAATCTGATGGAAGTTTTCGAACGAGAGGGCCAATCCGCCAATCCGACAGACCTTCGCCAAGTTGACTTGAATTTTGAGTTCAGATGTGTTTCTCGCTCATCACCATCGCAATGTCATGATTGCCAAGTTTGGGGCGTCCAATCGCAACTTGATGTCCGTGCAGCCGCCCAGTCTCACCAGCTGGTCCAAACAACAAGAGGCGGGAAGGCGGTGAACTGCTGTTCTTGAGACAATCCAGGCTTATTTTGTGCAAAATTTCCGTAAACGCCACATGTGTAGTCAACCAGTTTGGGCGTACATTTCTCGGCTTTGCTGCGGCTCCTCTTAGACGGGGGGGGGCGATCTTCGGGACTGACCTACATCCACAGATCTTATCTGCTATAAGCCTACATCTGCACATGAACCTGAACAGAGTCACAATCACTATACATTGGTTCATTGCAGCTGAATGATCGTCCCGACCAGATCAATGTACGCGCAATGCCACCGATCTGGATCTGACCGCCTACACCGTCGAAAATGCACAGCAGAGCACATGTATAGTACTCTCGGAGGGCTCACCGCTGCAAATGCACTCTGCGAGGCTTGATCTTGATCTTCACCGTTGCCACATGCATGTTGCGCGCAAGATTGTCCTTTGAAGCAACCATAATTGTGGCTTTTGGGGCTACCGTGACTGAAGCAGCAGTGATCAACCCACTCTGAAGGCCAAGAGCCACTCTCCACAGGACGCACAGCCACCAATTCAGCGACAAGCCACCGCCATTTTTCAGCTCGGTTCATCTCCGCGGATCCTTGTTGCCCTATTTTTTGTTGTGGTTTGTTGAGCCCTCTATTGGCTCCAATGCGAGACGTCAAGCACTGGCGAAATCAAGATCGGAGATACGAATAATTTTACAGGCATTTCAAGTGCAATAGCCGCAAACCCAAAATGCCGTCACATTGATTGATTTCGCCGAATCAAGGTGAAAATCATCTCAGAACGTTATTTATTCTCGTACATGGACTCGTCTCACACTTGAACGTGACTCAATGTGGGTTTTCCGCAATATACCCGAATGAACCAAGGCTGCTGCTACAACAAAGTATCGACAGCACCAAATGTGAAGAACGTCGTCGGAGAGTCCTCCGAGCATTCTGGAGAGCCCTGCCCCGACTACGGTAACAACGGTGATCTAACGACTACTAGCACCGACCGACTGACAGGTACGCGGTAGAGATCTCCGGCGCAATTTATTCCGTCGTGATCCCGCTGGGCACGTTCTTACCCTGGCACGCCTGGCATGCGCAGGAACCGTTTCCTCAGTGAGTTGAGCTAGAGGTAGATCCGGCCCCACTGTGGCTGTTAGCGAGGGGCATCTCAGCTGAGGTTTGATGGGGCATCAGCGGTTTTTCACTCTTGGTGCCAGCTCTGGACCCCGACTGCCGGGTCGCCTTACTGCAGCGTAGCGCCCATCAATGCCAATCACGACAGAGGCACCATCTTATCTAGAGTTCGATGTCATTCAGGCCAATGTCGTAGTTTTGCTGCTAGCAGTCAGCGCTGAGCAGAGCAGGACAAGGAGAGCTGTATGATGACGACGTGTCCTGGGTATGCTTCCCGCGTCCCTTACCACTGTCACCCCCACGAGTCAAGCTGCCAGAGAGCTGTCAGCAGTCACTAAACGCCACCGTTGCAAACTAGGTCAGACTTGCAGAAGCGGCTTCTCCATTGTGGCGAGTAATCCCCATTGTTTCGAAGAAACAGACCAGGTCCAGGGTAGGGTCTCTCGGGGTCTTCCAACTTCAAGCAAAGACACCTGAAACTCAAAATTTGGTACGCTAGGCTCGCCCGCGTTCAACAAGGATCTTGCTTGAAACCAAGAAAAGAGAGTGAATACAACTACGCAGCGCTTCAGCTGCCATGACAAGGGTTGATTATCAAGACAAGTACGGTGTGTTTATTCGAGTCGATTCTATCGAGTAATCCGAGTTCCTCCTAGAAACGTTGCCTCGGTCCACGTTTTTTTTAGTGCTCTCTTTCAGGAAGCTGCATCTCGCTCATTAGACGCAATTTGCATCTCCGATTTGCAGCCACTAAGTGGCTCCTGGGTTCTCAAGCATCTCCTGCAAGACCCCTGGATTTCCGACCTGGGGCCACGCTTGCAACCCAGAGACAGTGACTGTGAGACTATGGATGCACGCCATTGGTTTCCAGTTTTGTCATTCAATTACATGCCCGGACTAACACCATCCCTCCTTTAACAGAAAGCCCAGCTGTAACGGCATTTTTCGAGTCGGAGGTGCCAGTAACGACAGACAATCAGCCACGAGAGCCACTGCAAATATGCTCCGAAACACGCCCATCAATGCTTCACAATCAAACGCATGTTATCCTTGATTCATAAAAGCTGACATCTCATACAGTCTATCTAGGTTCTATCATTTCCTTGTCCCGCAAAATAACCGTTCTCCTTCCCGGACCGAACAGCTAAAACCACACTCTCGTCGATTTCTCCGATAAACAAACTAGGAATATCACGCATGCGCAATGGAGAACACGTGTACACGACCTGGACATGGTTGTTAGGTCTGCATTCTTAAAGAGGAGGATCGAATTGTGGGGTTGGAAGCAGATCAAGTAGTCTACAACCCATATTTTCGTAACAATGTAGACACGTAATAAAGTATCTAGCGACAGTGTAAAGTGCAAGAAGTGACAGCAAGGAGGCAGCGCTCCTGTTGTTGATGATTTACTAGTCACAATGCTACTAGGCCAAACACCATGACACCATATGCACCAAACGCCCGGATAGCAACCTAAATCACATCGGCTCCTGCCCTCCTAATACATCACCAGTCCCAAAGGGTGGCGGTATGTTAATCTGTGTCTCGTGGAAATAACTGCCTTGATGAAGCGCAATAGCTCTGGTCAATGACATCCCGCTACTCCCAAGTAACATCGGATCATCTTCGAGGCCGATCTTGGCTGAGGGGTCCATCGTCATGTTGTTTCTCTGGTCGTCCATGGTGTTATGGAATACCTCGGCGCGCTTCATTGTCTGGACATCCAAGTCTGTCACGTAGGATTTCCCGTCGGATAGCTTGATTCGGACCTCGTGCTCCGTCGAGAGCATCATGTCGTCTTTTGCTAGCCGGCGAGGACCGTTAAACACCGACATAACTCTCCGCTTCATCGTAACCTGCCCTTTGTCGTAACCCCAGGACGAGGGGTAGTCTCGACGGCTTTTGCGGCCGCGTCCCTTACTTTCCTTTTGCAAACTCCCGGCGATACTAACCTTCCGCTTCTTGCTCGTGGGTGGAAAGCCAGTGGCAAATGCATCCGGTTCGTCATCGTCTTCGGAGCCCTGGCCCCCATCATCGTCGTCCAAAGTGAACATTGTCTGTGTTGGGGTAGAGACGTGATTCTTTCGTAGTGTTTGGTGGACATTCTCGTCGTCCTCAACCTCGGCGAGACGATCAGCGTTTATGGCCTCGGCAGGATCTTCTTGCTGTATGATCTGCAGCACACAGTCATCTAAGTGATCGTAGAAATCCTGGGCGTTCGAAAAGCTCCGCGGGCAGGTGCTGCAATTGCCAGTGGCATCAGGAGCGTAGGAGATTATCTTCGCCTCAGTGTCAATAACGTCGCCAGACCGTTGGCCGCTGTTAGGAAGTGTCTGCTCGACTTCGTGGACTGTGACCAAGTGTTTCTTGAATGCATCGGACCTGTTGAAGGATTGTTCTGCTGCTGTGCCTGACCCAGGACAGAAGCTACAAACCATGGTCCCTTTGTAGTGGGTGAGTGCATGGCGGTCCCTATCATATTTGCGAGCAAACCCTTTCGTGTGATACTCGCAAGACAAAACAGGACACTTTGCAGGACGCTTGTTCTTATGTGTGATCATATGAGTCTTAAGGTCCTTGAAGGCTTTGCCACAGTCGGGACAAATGCATCTCTTCCGCTCCTTTGACTCCTCGCCGCCTTGGTCCCCATCACCAGTTGTAGGGCTAGGCTGTTCCATGGTAGCGTAAGGAGAGGAAGAGCGTTTGCGTTTTAGGTTAATGGAATTCATCGAATGTGGGTTGTTCTTCGGAGAGTTGTGTTTAGACTCTCAACAAAGGCATGTTCGGCTGGAGGATCAATAAGTAGAAGACGCGGGATAATTCGCATATGGAAGATAGTCTAAAACCGCCCTGATTCGTCATATGAAGAGGCCGCCGCGAGAGCGAGGTCGATCTCTTGACGCATGGAAGGGCAGGGGAGCAAGTCGACTGCACAAGGACTAATAAGGTTGACAATGGCGTCGAGCTGCCATTGTGGCTGCTGGTGAAGGTTGTGAACGAATTCGGCAAGAAGAAGATCACTCATGTAGGGTACAAAGTGACCAATGCTTCCAAAAAGAAAAGAAGCAGTGCGTCAAGGAGGCCGGAGAGGGAGTGTGGCAGTGGAAAAGGCGAATGAATGTGTTGGTGGAGACACCCCACCACAGGGAAACAGTCTTTGGACTTGGGACGCCGAAGTGAGCTCCAGGTTCGCAGAGGGTACGGTGGGGGGAGAAGGTCCCGGAACGTGCTCGGACCATGAATCTCATTTTACCACTAATACCAATAAGTTCCAGTCAAAGGTGATCTCTTCCCAATACTGGCAGTAATAGGGAAGTTGTTCCTCAGGGTGCCCGCATTCATCTCACAAAAATACAGTTCGAGGGAGTACTCGCGCATCTGTCCATCTCCAGGAGTCGGGGAGCCGATATCACAAGCTCAACGCTTGTCTAATCTGAGTATAAGCTAAGCAGAATGGAATACCAGGTTTATCATAGTTCTGTCGAGGAGCGGCAATCAATCTCGAGTGTAACATGCCTCAATGAAGCACGGGAAGTCCAACATCAAATGTAACAGTAGACAATACAATGCCTCATGTTCCTTCCAAGCATTTGACCAGTCTAGCTGCGATAGGTAGGAGGGGTTTGAGGTCCTCGAAGCGGGGACTTGGTCATCCATCGCTGCCAGCAAGCAGTCGCTGCAAAGCATACGGCAATGGCGCTGAAAATGCGGTAGTCAGGGGACAAGGGGCGTTGACATGCCCGACTCATGGGGCCCTCCGGATGCAGCCGCAATTGCCGGACTCATAAGTATTCGCCTGGTAGACCAGCTCATTGAGAGCACGTTATAGGCTGTAAGGCTACGGTGGAGGAATTGTGTGGATAAACGCACTGACAGGCTTCAAGATGATCTGCAGGCGCGAATCCGGCTGTCTGGTTAGTAATTACACCGCCTTGCGACTGCCCAGCTGTCAAAGTAGCTATCCTGCACCCTTGTTGATGACGCTTTCCCTTTTAGAATGACCTCGATCCGATCATCTGGCACGAGGGATCCTCATAAGGGCTGGAATACCTTGGTGGTGATGAGCGTGCGAACTTCCTGATCCATCAACATGCCAAAAGCGTCCATCGCGGAGGTGTTTGGCCCTCAAGTGGATTACGCCACTTTTGGGGCCACACCATGGCCAGCTGAGGATTGATGAGCCACACACTATGGAGACCCCGACTTGCGCTTGTGCGTGCAAATCGTCGGCGACGGTCCTCATGTCCATAAAGAGGTTCCCTGTCGAGTATGCATTCAACTTGATATGCAGATTAAGTAACGTGTGGTGTCAGCGCCACATGCACCTACCATGCACTTGCGGGTAGCACAAATCGGCGGGACCGTTACGCAGGACCTCCCACATGGTCGGTGCATGATCTCCATAGCGCATGACAGCTTTCTTTAGACACGCAACGTCAACGCTATCCGGACTAACATATTGCTGATATGACTGGAAGGAAAACATGTGCGACTCTATCCAAGCAAGGTCTCAAACATGTGGTATCTCAGCCTCTCGATTGTAGGAATTGTTATTGGACATTGCTCAGCTAAATGCCAAAAAATTTCAGCTGCTTAGGTGCCTCAATGTGGGTCATCTTGTCACCAATGTCAATATAGATATCGACGGTTTTGCCTCTCATGATCTCACTTCAAAATCTATTGGGACGTCTCGAAGGCTTTGGCACTAACAACTGGATGATTAGCTGGCCAAGGTTCGAATTCATATTGCGGCTGGTTTCATCGTAAAGGATGCCAAGTAATAAAACGCACACAACTTAGCTATCACTCATCCGAGTTCTAAGCATTGGCGATCTGGCACAGAGTAAGATTCATCGCTTTTATTTAGCTTCAAGAAACGGATACTATTTAAAGTAACAAATGTTGGAAATTGAGTGCCCTTCATGTCGATATTCCCTGCAGGCGAAACCTCATTTGTTGAAGTCGGCGCATGATTCTTCCGCTTTGCTGTAAGCCTCCTGAGAAAGTTGGAAAGTCGGCGCTCCTCAAACACTTGGCCCGCGTCATGTTTTAGTCTTGAAGCATATAATAAGAAGCGCCGGCGTCTTGTTTTGCAAAGATTCTTCAATCAAATTGCTTCGACACATCAGATCGCTTCACTCGCGTACAATCAATAGATATAAGTCACATCACCCTACAGAAAATCATGTGGATCTGCACTCAATTTGTTGGAACTCTACTTCTAGCCACACGACTAGTATCAGGCCAGAGCTCCAAATTTCCCGAGTGTGTGCAGACTTGTATCACGGACAATCCCACGAGTTCATTTTGTGATGGCGACGAGACAGGCGCAGACCTCGATAACTGCACATGTCAATCTCTCTCTGGCAGTCTCCTAGTGCAGTGTATCCAAACCTGTCCGCAGTCAGATCAAGCGGCTTATGCAGCAGTCGTGCCAGAGTCATGCCGTGGTCAACTATTCCCCGGAGTGACGGTTACGTCAACACCATCCTCAACTAGAGGCCAAAGCCAATCTACCTCAAGCGAGAATACAGCGACAACACAGACCTCGGCCACCATCACCGGCCAACCAGGTTCAACCGCAACGCCAGACATTGCGCCAGGTCATCATGTCCCGGGATTCGTGGCAGCAGGTGGCATATTGGCGGCGTTCATACTCTAATCGGCAGGCACCACCAGGAGAACGGCATGAAATCATGAATGACAGGAGACCGTGGAGTTGTAGCTACGGGCCACCAGCAGCTCCGCGATACAAGTTTATTATCAACTAGCTAGGCAAATCAATAATGCAAATATAGTGGTAATGGTTTTAAATGCCGGTGTAATATGTGGCTTCGTCAAATTGAAACTAGCGGCAATCATACTCAACATGATTGAGAAGACTGTTTGGAGTTGTGCAGCGGCGATAAGCACTGCCAAGCCCACTAGAAGAAAGATTGCTCAAATTTTTCGCATTGTGCTTACTGGTTGTGACTGGCGACTCGTCGATACGCTGGATTGTCAAATCCATGACATATGGATACGACGTATAGATTACTAAAAGCAGCAGCCAGCCCGATTAATTCCCGTTCGATCGATGGAAATAGAGCATCTTACACTGTCGGTCCTATGAATAGTATTAATGATTAAGAGCCGCCCGTTGAACACCTTGTCTAATCTTCCAGCGCGCTCCAAAGCTCAGACCCTACCAACACGGTCTGATGAGGGGCCTGAATCTCGAGTCACTGTTGGCATCAGGCACAATTCATTTCATCAGGGTGTTTTGGTGTGGCATTCATGAGAGTCTTAGGCCCTTGGCATTGTTCCTTCGGATGTCGACATTGGGATATGCTTGCACCCTGGTTTCTTGCGAGTCAGTCATGCAAACAGTGGGTGTGCACAAGCATGAGCTGGTCGTCTTGGCCGCTGCATGCATCCTTCGAGAACCAAATTTAGAAGGGTGTTCATGAACACTGATTGATGGCCTCCGATTACAATCCGATCAACTTAACCAAGTCAAGTGAGCCTAATGAGCGTGTCAGATGCATTGGGACTAACGCCCGCCTCTCGATCGGATGCCGTTATGATGGTGTGCGGTTGCGCGATTGCCGGTGGCACAATTCTGTTGTAGAGTATGTCAGTGGCTTTTGCCCCCGCGCAGAGAATTGTTTATCAGATTATCTTGATGATCTGATAAGACCGAAAATTGGTGGGGAACAACGGCGATCGCAGCTCTTTTGGCTTCATCTCCGCCCAACTCCTGAGATCCCCCGGACTGGCGCCACTTGTTGTACCAATAGCATTTGAGTGGAATCCTCGGATTGCTAAAATGCGAGCGGAATCTGCGCTTTTTTCATCGATTTCGTACAAGGGTCTAGAATGCTGCCATGGGTTTGCCCCGAAAGTCGCAGCACCTCCCTTCATCACTACTAATTAGCTGCAGCCCGCCGCTGCTAATTGGTACCATCTCCCAAGTTTTGATTAACCTTAACTTTCAAGCTTATTTCCTTATTTACTTCGCCCTTTTCCTCTTACCTCTGTCGTATGATCATTTCTTTCAACCGACGCCTCAGTGTTCATTATGGCAGAGATAAACGCCCTCACACCGCAGCCAACGGCTGAAGTCCCTGCTGACATTAAAAAAGCTTTTGAGGAGCGACTAGGAGGAGGTGAAGAAACGCGCGAGGACAATGACGAGAAACCAGTCCATGACGATAATTCCGAGCACAAGCAGGAGGGTGTTAAGCGGGTTGAAGCTATCACTACTGTTTGGTCAAAGGAGTTGCTCATCGTCATGTTTGTTTTGTAAGTTATCTTTCCCAGCAGAATGCAACATGACTTGCGACTGCATTTTGTCGGGATATGAAGCTGACTGTCCTCAGACTATACCTTGTCGCATTCGTCGATCAGTTGTTGCAGTCTGTCCAAGGCACCCTCGTCCCTTACATCACATCGGCATTCAATCAGCACGGCTTGCTAGGCACAACGAGTATTGTGGCAACAATCTTAGGCGGAGTCTGCAATCTTCCTATTGCTAAAATTATCGACATATGGGGCCGATGCGAAGGTTTTGTCGCCATGGCTGTTCTGATTGTCATTGGTATGATCATGAAAGCCACCTGTACCAGTGTCGAAATGTACGCCGCGGCGCACACTCTGTATTGGGTCGGCCACCTGGGCATTGAGTACATCATCACCATTATCCTAGCCGATATCACCTCTTTGAGGAACCGGTTGATTTTGTTTGGCATCAACAATACCCCCCTCATCGCTACGACATTTGCCGGTCCTCGGATCGCGGAGCTGTTCTATGACAACGTTAACTTTCGGTGGGCTTTCGGAGCCTTCTTGATCATTCTAGTCTTTTTCTGCATACCCGTCATGCTTGTGTTTATCTTTAGCAAACGGAAGGCTGTTCGGCAAGGTATCTTTCCTCCAAGACCACATACTCGCAGTGCCTGGGAATCATTCAAGTACTATTTCGTTCAATTTGATGGTAGGTCAACCAGGGCTCCGAAGGACAGTAGGGAAATTCATGCTGATTACAATGCCAAATAGTCGTCGGCATGTTCCTCACAGTGGCAGGATGGTCTTTGCTGCTATTGCCTTTCAGCCTGGTGTCATATGCTCCCAACGGCTGGAAGACCGGATACATCATTGCGATGATCATTCTTGGATTTCTACTTCTCGTCGCTTTTGGATTCTGGGAGCGATACTTCGCCACCGTGCCTTTTATCCCTTTCAGGTTTCTTAAGGATCCCACCATTCTTGGATCATGTCTTGTCTACGGCATTATGTTCATTTCCATCTTGTGAGTTACGACCAAAATGTCTGATTCCTCCAGTCTATTAACAGAAGTTCCACGTAGCTGCTGGGACACATATTACGGATCTTATCTGCAGGTGGTTCATAACGAGAGTATCACCATCTCTGGATATGTGCTCAACTCTTTCTCACTCATGTCGTCGTTCATTAGCCCTTTCGTCGGACTGTAAGTCACATCTTTTCTAGTTCCTCAGACGGTTCTTAACATACTGCTCTTAGTATCGTCCGTTATACTGGCACATTCAAATGGCCATCAATTGCTGTTATTCCGTTTGCCGTTCTTGGCACAGCTCTCCTAATCCACTTTCGTACCCCTGAATCGAAAACTGGATATCTGGTCATGTGTCAGCTCTTCAATGGCATTTACAGCGGTGTCTGGGCTCTCACAGCGCAGCTTGCGATTATGGCTTCTGTCAGCCATCAGGAGATTGCTGTTGGCCTTGCCATGTGGGGTCTGTTTGGTTCTATTGGTGCCGCCATCGGCTTCGCGGTTTCTGGCGCGCTCTGGACCAATATATTTCCCGAACAGCTTTACAAGGCCCTCCCTGATGACAGCAAGAACCTTACAGCCACAATTTACGGAGACATCACTGTGCAGCTGTCATACCCCATGGGAAGCCCCATCCGTACCGCAATCATTGAAGCCTACCAAGATGTTCAGAGGAAAATGGTCATCACTGGTGTGGCGTTCATTCCTCTCTGCTTGGGTTGCCTGTTTTTGTGGCGGAACATCAACGTCAAGAAATTGGAGGAGAGAGAAGGCAAACAGACCAAGGGTACTGTTTTCTGAGCTTGCATAGTATTGAATAAGGACGTGTCACCACTCACCTGGTTTGGGGACACGGAGGATAGCCTGAAAGGCTTACAAGCCCTGTGGTATGATTCCACCTAATGCAATGCTTTTTGATAGGAGCATTAGCCACCGCAGATACGATAAGCATGGGGAGGCCAACAATTCTAGTGTGCTCTGAAGTAGAGGTCTATGTCGATTGACCGGGAATCTCAGTTGCCATATTTGAAATATGACCTGCCTTCGAAGCATAATACACTATCGATTAAAACGGTTCATTAGATATCTGCGTGTACCTACCCACAACTACCTCATTGAACAGCGTCTATCCCAGATAAGCGATTCAAGAAGAAGATGTTACCATCATTCGAAACGTTCTACAAAACTACCATAGGGGCAGAACGGTGCTTGATCTTGCCCTCATTGGCGTTGTCGCCTCCATCACAACCCGAAATACTCTTTAGCTGAGCTGGACATGTGATGTTCCTGACTTCAACTGGCCAGCCGTTAAGATCGCCACGAGCCCAATTGTATCTCCAATAGCAGCCACCTTGCAGCCTTGAAGGCAACTTTTCGCAGCCGTCTCGAGATTCGATACCGCCGTACTGGCGGCCCCTAATTATTGTGTTAGTATGCAGGTGATGGGCGAGCAAAACGTGGACATAAGCGTTAATTACCAGTCATAATTCGAAAAGCCATACTGGCTGTCACATCCCTTTATATTGGGGCCAATACCTCCTCCAGGAGTGACAATGATGATATCCGTTGGATCTCCACCTTCATTGATCATCTGCACTTGCATGTGTTTACCTGCCGCGGGGCCATCGAGCCAGGTAAGCTCAAAGCACTCACAGCAGTCCCGACCATCCTTCATGATCGCAAATCCTAGGGATAGATCATCGCTGAGGGGTTGCGGCTGATAGTTAGAGCATAGATATGCGTTTCCGGGGTTGCTGCTTGCACAGGAAGTTTGTGCAGTCCCCCCATTGCTGAGAGTGTTATCGTCCTTGTTACACACTCTAACACTTCCACTAGAATTGCTTCATTAGCGCCGTTTTTGACTCTGGTAAATCTAGAGGGAGTTAACGAACGTAGCACCGGCATTCTTGAGAATGTTTGACCATGCACAAGCTGGTTTGCAACTGTGATATTTGTTACTATTCATCGTCTCACGTGTCAACTGATAATATTTCCAGGAACTCGTACCAATCCCACGACGTTTTGGTCGTCCCTCGCCATGCCCGGATGCTGGGCAAGAAACTAGCCGTTAAGGCTAGTAGAGAAATCGGCACAATCATCGAATACAGAATCAAATCGAGAATGATCTATAACACTTACAATCGGTTGTAGGCAGACTCGTTACCAGATCAATTACCATACAAGAAGGACCTGACGTTCGCTACTGGACACCATCTTATACTTATTTATATATCTTCTGGTACGCCGCAATGCCGGCAGACTTAACCGATACCTGGATCACCCTGGCAGCTTGAAAAGTGAGCAATTATTTGGATGCTGGTATTAGTGTGACGTGATCCCAAGGCCGTGGGTAGATAAGGCAATATTATCGGAGAATATTTTAAGCCCGCCAGTGGCTGGTTATATAGGGGTTAATATCCGGACACCGAAGGGGGCAACACCTTATCTGCACTTAACCTTAAAATGGTTACATTATAGCCGCATTTTCCTAGAAGAGACGCACTATTGCTTTCGACTTGGGAAAACAGGATGCTGAGGGATTGCTGATATATTCTGGCGGGCGGCTCATGACCGCCCGTTACCGCGCGGTCCCATTCTGCCAAAAAGCGCTGGCGTTGATAGCAGCGGGACAACTTCCAATAGCCCAACCAGGATCAGGGGTGAAGAATAAACCATACAGGCAGTCATACTTTCAAGATTGGGCCAATATGGGTGCCGTACTCCTGTCGTCCGGGATATTGCCAGGATGTTGATTCTTACTGGAGTAGATACCAGAACCCCATGATCACTCCTACATACTTGTAACTCCTATAATAATTGGCAATAGATGACTTCAAAGTTCGATCGGTCCATGATTGTTCAATAACAGCACCGATATGGCTCATTCCGGGTTCACGGGCTGCAATCAAATTGCCCATGTTTACTGACGCGTCAGCCTAGATAGCTATCGACTTCTAGGATACCAGGCCATATAGATATCCAATAATAGTCTCCTGTGGTAGATAATCAGCCAAATGTTCCGTGGGGGTTGGCTTCTGGACTTCTGGCCGCGCTTCTCGGCCAAAATTCAACGATGCCCACTTATATCTGTCGGACTTTCAGGACATACTTATCTTTGGCCTTTAATGAGAAATTAGAGACGATCACTAGGCTGCATTCGGCGTGATTCAATCGTACCTCCAAAGTCCTCTCTTCATAAGAACCGAGACATTTGTTCTGTTGAGTAAGCTAATACATCCCATCTTTAAACGTATTGTAGGCGTTAGCAGTACGAGGATTATAGAACATGTCTAGTATGATTAGAAGTCGAGGCTCTCTCATGGTAGTGGTGAAGGAGGGGCGGGTGCCTGCATGTCTCACTTAAACCAATCAACAACCTCCAGGTCAAAGCACAAGGATTGTTTCTGTTGGGGCGAGCTACAGGCGCTAAAAATTTGCCACAACATTGCGAATGCTAACTGAGGCCTCATCACAACATGGCCGGATAAATTAGCAACTTCCCATGAATACAATGCTCCGCAGTCTCTTCGCGCAGTGGCTACCGCCCTCGCCGGCATTCACCGATAAAGATGTCCCGAATCAATCGGGGAAAGTGTTCATTGTTACTGGCGGGAACTCAGGCCTGGGTAAAGCTTTGATCGAGTTTCTCTACCCTACCGGGGCCACGATCTACATGGCCAGTCGGTCCAAGGAGCGTGCGGAGCAAGCCATTGAAGAGATCACATCCAAAGTTCCCGCACCTGCAACACCAGCAGTGCTGAAGTACTTGCACCTCGACCTTGATGACCTGGAAGCAGTCAAGACGTCGGCAGCTGCTTTTGCGGCCCAGGAAACCCGATTAGACGTCCTTTTCAACAATGCTGGGGTCGGCGGCGTGCCGGTTGGCTCGAAGACCAAGCAAGGTCTTGAATCACACATTGGTGTCAATTGCGTCGCGCCGTTGCTGTTCACACAGGAGCTTTTGGGCCATCTCAAGTCCGCGGCGGCAATTGCTCCGCCAAACTCAGTGCGGGTCGTTTGGAGCGCCTCTATTCTCGTCGAGACCAATGCACCCAAGGGCGGCATTGACTTCGACGTGATAGACTCTGGTGAAACGCAGAACTTTTTGCATGACTATTCGGCCTCGAAGTGCGGCAACTGGTTCCTGGCCATTGAAGGTGCCGCGCGTTATGGCAGTGATGGAGTCATCAGCGTTGCGCAAAACCCAGGTCAGCTCAACACTGAGGTCTTTCGATACCTAGGCCCTATCACTCGGGAGGTCCTCAGGCGCCTCGTGTTGTACGATGTCAGGTATGGAGTGTACACGATGCTGTACGCGGCTTTCTCGCCCGAGATTACAATGGAAACAAACGGAGCATACATCTTGCCCTGGGGACGCATCCGGACGACAAATCCACGGCCTGATATCCAAGAAGCTGTGGATATGGGTGCTGCGAAGAAATTTTGGGATTGGTGTGAGGGAAAGTGGAAGCCACACACATGATACTACTTATTTCGCGAAACGCTTTCTATGAATAACTTCTAGGGGGTAAGCCCATGACCATCAGTCACCCATCCCTAGATGGCGGAACAGTATCCGCCGTTTCTGGAACGGTTGCATCCCTAACAGCTGCTGAATCTGCCCTGTTCTGAGTTGAGTCCCTGGGTTGATCTACCAGTCCGACAACAGCAGCAGGATTGTGTCTACTAAGGGTATGGACGGCAATAAAACAGCCCGCAAATAAAGCTAGGGCTGCAAATGCAACATACTACTATCGAGTTAGAGATATTACCTAATTCGAGTAAGGTGAAGACTGACCATGATCCACATATCTCTGAGAGATCTATTGAGTGCCTGTTGCACGACCACCTTCTGTGAGGGAGAGAGTGTATCGATGAGGCCAATGCTCGCCGCCGCGTCTCCACCAGAGAGCTCACCAGCAAGCTCAGGGCCAATACTCGCTGCGAGCTCCGGCGCCTGATTTGCCATTTGGTTCTGAAAGACCACGCCGCCAATGACAACCGAGACTGCTGTAGACAAGGTCCGAAAGAATCCAAACGTGGCAGTCCCGGTGGCCATATCCTTGACGTCAATGGCGGCTTGCATGGCAAGCAGAGGCGCCTCGAAGTTCATGCCGATGCCAGTGCCGGCAATGATCTGAAAGGTCACAAGCTTGGCCCAATCAACGTGAACGTCGATGTCAATAAGCAGCCCTATCCCGAGTATCGTGATTGGCAGGCCAATGTACACTGTGAGGATGTACTTGCCGGTTTGCTGTATGTACACCCCCGTCATGGCAGCAACGATAGATATAGACAGAACATAAGGCAGCAGGTAAACACCAGATAGTAGAGGTCCGGCTCCCAATACCGCTTGGAAGTAGAGTGGGAGGTAATATGCAACTGCAACAAAGACATAACCATGGCAGAAGCACATGGCGAAGCAGGCAATATTAGATCGATTTCGAAACAGCCGAAGAGGAATGATTGCATGACTTGCGATTCTCCATTCGTTGAACAAGAACATAGCGAGTGTAATGACACCGAAGACGATTAAGCAGACTACTATTGCAGAATCCCACGGGTGCATTACACCGCCGAAGGTAAGCCCGAGCAACAGCATAACTGTTCCGCCAATAAGCAGGAAACTCCCAGACCAATCGATGGCCTTTATGCCTTTGGGGAATGGGGTACGAGGGCTGTCGAGATGAAGGGTGAAGAGTAATAGGACAAAGACGGCGCCAGTGATGGGCACTGTGTCTTGTTAGATTGATATATCCTATTCCAAGGTAGTGAGGACTCACAATTAATCCAAAAGCACCATCTCCAACTTTCAGAGAAGATTCCCATTAGCTTCTTACTACCGATTCTTGCAGTCACCAATACTCACGATAGCTTCTGGGTGAAGAGCCCACCGAGCACCGGGCCTACAGCTGAGGCGAAAGCCCACACGACAGAGGTCAACCCAAAGTACAAGCCCCTGTCCCGTAATGAGAACAAGTCGCTGATACATATGTTGACCATGGTCGCTAGACCTGCAGCGCCAGCTCCCTGGATAGCTCTTCCAGCGAGAAACGCTCCGATGCCATTTACGACCGCACACATCAAGCTCCCTGCAAAGAAGACGAGGACAGCCAGAAGCAGTACGGGTTTCCGTCCCCATATATCCGACACTTTGCCCCAGTTAGGGGTCATCGATGTATACGCGAGTGTGTAGGAGCTTCCCACCCATGTGTAAGCGGTCGCGGAACGGAAGTGGCCGGCGATACTAGGGAGAGATGTCGTAACAATGGTAATGTCGAGGGCGGAAACAAAGATGCTAGAGCAGAGACACGTCATGATGATGGCGATTTGGAGTGTGCTTCTTTTGCTCTCCACGGCTGATGGACTGTCGGTGCCGTCATCTAGGGTAGTGCGATTGTTGGTAGTCGTGTCGATGATAGCAGGGGTTGGTGGCAGAACAGGAATAGCAGCTGATAGAGGGGGCGACATCATGTCGTCGTTTTCCGTATTCTCAGTCATTCTCTTGTTGATGTCCTGGACTTCATGGAGTTCATGGTCTCCAGGAGTGGGAGCTGGAGCGTCACGAGTTGTGTGTTCTCCCATTTCGGTTACATATGTTAGTCCAGAATGATAAGACGAGACTCGACGAAGGGGGGAAACAGCTGGGGAGAAACCGCAATTTATAGCCTGCAAACGATTTCAAAGCAACTCATGCAAACGGCTCCAGCAGCGAATAGATTCGATTGAATATAAGTCCGCAAGTTCACACCAAAACGAATCATTTCATGATGGAACCTTCGAACGTCCCCAAACCGTGCAGCTTGACATCGAGTTCTAAGCCATTCTAGGCTAGTGTGGCGTGAAGCCACCCGCGATGCGACGAATCCGATGTAAGATGGAGCACAGGGTGTTCATGTACCACTGAATCTTCGACCACCAAGACTCAAGCAAAATTCAGTCCTCGACTTAAGGTCGCTGTGGAAAAGACTGATGTGCGCATGTGATCTCTTACCTTTTGTATATATGAACTTGAATACCAAATAATCAAAGCACTTCTTTGATTTTTCATCCATATCCAAAAGACTATGATGAAAATGCGTTACTTGATGAGAGCGCGGCGTTGTGTCATGTCGCTAAAGCAGTTTAGTGCCTGTCGTCCCCGGCCACCCGGGAGACAATCCTTCCAGCCGTGCACGGGCCACCGTCTCTGACCAGGCTGGGCCGGGCTCCCACTTCACATTTTCCTTGGGTTCTCTCTCTCTTCTCAGAAATCTGACTGACTCGCTTGTTGGGCAAGCAGTGACGCCTGCATTGTTAACGTTGCGGGTGGTGGCCACCCACATGGGGCCGGGTGACACCGCACCAAGATCGGCAGCCAATGAACGAACCACGCTACCAAAACGGGGGCCTCTTTGGCTGCCGCCGACTTAGACGTTGAAACTGGCAATATCTTCGAATCTTTCCAAGGCCATTCTGCTCGTCCCAGACTCGCAGGACCCGGAGCCGCGGCACGGCGCCTAGGCAGGCACACTCGCGTCAATCCCGCAAGAGTCTTTCACCCGGCCGATCCATCACTTACACCGGAGGCACACTTCCCGCTGCAGACTGTCACCGCCCTATCGTCCCACCCACGCCTCGTCAATCGCTACAACAGCCGTGAGATGCTGCTTGTAGTTGACGGATCTTGCATCAACAATGGCAGCCATGCCCCTTACGCAGGATCCCCTACTGCTGGAGCCAGTTTCTTGTACAAAGGTGCCTCGAGTCGTATGATAGGCTCCACCGGCACGACTATGCCATTTCTCAAGAAAAGTAAAGGTCCAACTTAGATCACGGGCAAGATTGCCTTCCGCCTCGAGCGGCAAGGTCCCCGTAATGACGGCCCCATTATGCACACAAGCAACCGTGCCAAGCTGCGGGCAGTAATCGCCGCCCTCGGATTTCGCAACTGCATACCGAAGGCTGGCGACGCGTGGTCGTGGTGACGCATCTGGAGTACATTGTGTTCGGAGCTACTCGATGGGTTCCAACCTGGGTTCGACGGCGGTGGCGGACGAAGAAGGGTCACGTCGCCAACCGTGACCTATGGGAAGAGCTACAGGGCCGCATAGATACCATGCGAGCCTAAAGGACGGAGGTGGCTTTCTGGCTGCTGCCGCCTCGCAGTGTTGTGCGTGCCCAGAGTGAACTGATGCGTGAGGCAAAGTTAGCGGTGCAGGACGCTGCTAAGATAGAGCCGGGCGCTCTAGAAAAGGAGTTTACTAAAATCTGCGGCGTTTTCGTTTGATTGGGCTCGGCCGTGTGCTTCCTTATTTGGAACTCAGAAGTCTTCATTTTTGACGGCCAGCCCAATTTGATGCCCTGGAGTTATTTCAACAGACGAGACTTTTTGGCTTTGAAAGTCGTGTAATAAAAACGTATCGTCAGAGATGTATAACATATAATTACTAGTGATAAGTATCGATACTGTATAATAACTCATATATGAGAGTGTACCAAAGAGTCTTCAAGCAAATGCAGACTTCACTCGGCATAGATCCGAGTGAGGGGCCATGAGAGGTGCAATATCTAGCATTGAAAAAGGGGGTTATGGTTGAGACTCCTTCAATGTTAAATTGGACTTAGGGACTGATAGAACATGACAGCACTAATCTAGCTAACAATGATGCACAAGGTTAATCATGCTCAAGGTTGTCAATAGTCTCACAATATTCCACGACCCCTTAATATCCACCAAATCTATCTTATCTTTCAATTATTACATTCAATGTTAGTATGCCTCTATGTTAATAGTTATATAGGCGCGTCACTATATCTCGTTTCATTGAACTGTGATTGCCCACACCCTGCAGTTGAGTAAACGACAAGCGCAACACTCTAGTCTTTGAGCGCTTGTTTTCGAAACTCTTCTTCAAGGATGACCAGATCAGGTTTCTGTATTATGGAAGACTCTATAGGTGTCAACCAATGATTGAGCCAATTCGAGTCATTGTTCCGCTTCCTTCGTCTCGAACAATGACCACCGTGTCTTCCCGGCTCAATAGCCAATGAGGGACCACATCTGCCTGCTTAGCGTTCTGCATCTTAAATCCAAACACTCGATAACCAAAGTTCAGGAAGCTATGGAATATTGGCCTATCTGTCTCAGAATGACGAACAATAGATTTCCAATCAGCTGCAAGGAAAGTGTGGTCTTTGAGGTTCGGTAAATAGAAGAGTGAGGTTTGAGATATTTGAATAGACCTCCTTCTTCAATCACCAACCTTTTCGTTTCCTGACCAACTCTACAATACTCGCGTAAATAGACTTCTAAACTTCTGTTTGACAATGTCTAGCCGTAAGATATGGAAGATTGAACCTGTCAATCTTGCCGATGCCCCAGCTATTGCCCGCAATAACTTGTCAGCCTTTTGGGAAGACAAAAATTGGCGTCTCTCTTGGGACGACAGCATTACGCTCGACTATCTCATTACACAGGAGGCGGATCGAGTCATGAATGATCTACTCCACAGACGAGACATTCTCCGCCACTTGAAAGCTGTCGATCCGGACACTGGCACCTTGGTGGGGTACCTTCGATTGGCTTTGCCCGTAGAACACATAACGGCTCCCGATGGCAAACCGGTCTGGCCTGAGATACAGACCCCAGGCGTGACTCCTGACGAGAAGAAACGCATCCAAGAGATCTCGGACAAGGCTTGGCACCAACCCAAAGACAATGACTCGGAGGATGAAGCATTTGAGATTCAGAAACGAATCCTGTCCGAGGGTGTATATATTAGTAAGTGCTAATGGCAGAGATAACGTTCACAAGAGTGTTGACGCACGATTCACAGGACTCCGGTATCTTGCTGTCCACCCAGAATACCAGAAAAAGGGCATTGGAAGAGCCCTGGTTACGGCAGTTGTCGGGAAAGCTGACGAGCTGGGAATTGATGTTTATATCATGGCTTATGAGGCTGGTCGCTTGCTTTATGAGCAGCTAGGATTTCGTGAGATCGAACGCACCACCGTGTACAGCTCCAAATATGGTGGTGAAGACCATCTTATTTATTTCATGATATATAATGCTAGAAAAGGCAACGGACATGAGTAAGCTACCTCTGGGAGCTGCTCTTTAGAACGTAAACCGGATAAAAGCAATGACACGGATTTCGGCCCCTTCAATGGCGCTCACGACCTAAGTCAAAGGTTTCGATGGCCAACCATAGATATATGACTGGTAGCATACGTTATAAGTGTGTTTGATGATCTGGACAGTATCAAGCAAATAGTCAAATCGCCAGTGGACATATGCCGTCATTTTACGATGTATTGAAGCACGACCACGGCAAAATATATCACATAGTATCACTAGATCAAATCACCTCCTATGACATAGTGCACGGACTGGCCCGACCGGCCGTGTAGAGGCGGAATCCAAGCGCTGGGCGGGACCGCTTCGGCTTCTGTCGGTGTTGCCCCACCAGCTCTGAACGTCAAGAGCCGACCGTTTTCTTCATTTGAGATATTCTACTCAATTTCCGTAGACACAACACTTGACTCCGGCAAGAATAGACTCGAGTCTCTATTCGATATGTCGTCAACTTGGGTTCCAGACGTGGACCCTTTGAGCGACTTTTCACTCGCCAACATTCCTTTCGGCATCATTACCACACAGTCGGACTCTTCTCGGCGTGTTGCCGTCGCCATCGGTTCCCATGTTCTAGACCTGAAGGCCCTCTCGTCGCATCCGGACTTCACAAATGTGTTTCCCGTACTCAACGGCCAAGAATATGTCTTCGCCGAGCCCACTCTGAATCATTTCGCGTCTCTTGGACGCGAGGTGCACCGTGAAGTCAGACGGACCATTCAGAAGCTGCTAGCGACTGATGCCGAATACCCCGAGTTCCTGAGGGACAATGCGGAGCTCCGAGAGGAGGCATTGTTGCCTCAACGAGCAGTTAAGTTGCATCTTCCCATGGCAATTGGCGATTACACCGACTTCTATGCGGGTTATCATCATGCCTACTCTGTCGGAGTAATGTTCCGTGGCCCTGAAAACGCTTTGCAGCCCAATTATACACATTTGCCTGTGGGGTATCATGGCCGCGCTTCCAGTATTGTGGTGTCACGAACCCCCATCTATCGACCTGTTGGGCAAATCCTGCTGGATCCGAAAGCCGAGCCCAAGCAACCGATCACAGCGCCGTCTCGTAGGCTTGACATTGAGCTGGAGCTGGGCTGCTTGATCTGCACACCAAACGACCTTGGTCAGTCCATCCCAGTCGATGAGGCTGAGGACCACATATTTGGCTATGTTCTGCTCAATGACTGGAGCGCGCGCGATATCCAGATGTGGGAATATGTTCCTCTTGGTCCGTTCAACGGGAAGAACTTTGCATCAACGATCAGTCCATGGGTTGTTCTAGCCGATGCGCTGGAGCCTTTCCGCACTGCAGCAATCGAGAACAAGACTCCATTACAAGATTATCTCAAAGAACAGAGAGCGGATAACGTTCTAGATATTAAATTAGCTGTTGATCTAACAAGTAAGCTCTCGAGCTCGTGGACATAGTCCGTCGCTAACATGATTGCTCTAGCCCCAGAAGGCGATACGACCACAATATCACAAACGAGCTCCAAGCATCTAATGTGGTCGTTTCCTCAGATGATCGCTCATCACAGCCTTGGTGGATGCCCGCTAAGGACTGGGGATATGCTAGGATCGGGCACCATCAGTGGGCCAGGAACCAACGACAAAGGGAGCTTTCTCGAGTTGAGCGAGAGTGGCAAGAAGGATATCATGCTGTACGGGATGGACGTAAGGACATTCTTGAAAGATGGAGACACAATCACTTTACGGGGCTCCTGTGGTGAGGATGGCAACAAGGTTGGGTTCGGTGAATGTATAGGTCGTATTTATAGCGCGACATTCTCATGAGAAACCCATCATTGTGCTCGACAAGTAACTATGATTTGTTCTGAGTGCTACACTGCTCTAAAGATGATCACCGATAGATTTACATCGGCGATTTTGGGGCGAGTGGTTTAGAGCATGGTTCATGGCGTCGGATTGTCGGTAAGGAAAGGATGGAAGTCGGTTTATAGCCCGCAAAGTTATCGGTCTTTTCTCACTTCTGAACAGCCAAATCAGGCATCTTATAGCCTATATTTATGATAACTTGATGTGGTTTAGGACCCATCGTTCGATCTTTTGTTGCTTGGATCCCCGATCCTCATCAAGCAAATGCTAAATGTTACAGATGTATCTACACATTGAAAACATCAAATATATCCAACGTCTAGGAAGAAACACAAACGCCATCTACTCCATGTACAGAGAAATATCTGATCAAAGTCACACCTCAAACGCCAACCATGGTTCTAGCCGATCACCCGAGAACAAAGGAATGCCCGTTCTCAACCTCCACAAAATTTGGGTTCCGACCTTCATTTTCTTGTGCCTTATCCGATGGCGGCTTCTTTTCACTCTCTCGCAGCTTTAGGCCATCCATGATTGTCCGGGAATAGTCTCTCGTTAGCCGACCAATTAGACCGGTATATTTCACGACGGCATCATGGGATTTGATCCAATACCGCGGTCGTAGAGCACTCTCTAACGCTAGACCTCCTGCAACACCTAATGTATTGCGACCAGCAGCCGTGAAACTTTCTTTAAGTCCATGGAGAATGGCTAGGACAGAGATGTGAGAGCTCTCTTGCAGACACAGTCTGGAGAAGGCATGCGCTGCAGGCTGATCATCTTTGATGCCGTGGGGCGAGTACATGATTGCCTCATGCACCAAAATATCGCCCTCACCAGGAGTCCAAAGTAAAATGTATGCAAAGTTATACTCATGGTGACCATTGAGTCGAAAGGCATTAAGCCATGAAGGTAGAGGCCCACCGGGATGAAGCGATGGCCAGTCTTGAGGAGCCGCCGGGTCGAGGTCGCCAGTCGTGGTGACAGATTCAAAATAGCCCCATGGCTTGATGATGTTAGCCGTCTCGGGCGAAGTGACGATCGGTATGCGCTTGTCAAAGGTACGTAGAGTCGGCTCATGCAGGTGATCGGCGAGGTAGATGCTCAAAAAGATAGCATCAACGCCAGGTTCGTCGTTGACAGGCTTTGGAGATTTGACAACACCGGCAGCCGCTGCCGCGTCCTCGATCTCACGGACAAGATGTTCCACTGCAGTGCCATTCTGTACTGCAGCTGATATTGTGCTGTTAATCGTCATTACCCAAGGATGGACTGCGACAGTCTCGCCGGCCAGCCAGGGATCTGTCACGATGTGGAAATAGGCCTTGCCGGAGCTCGCCCTTTCATTTGCTGGCCGGGGAAACGACATTAGCCAGGAAGTATCGCCATTGAGGCTCGTAAAGATAGGTCGTGCTGCACTACTTGACGAAGCAAAGTGTTGTTGAAGCACAGCCGTCCGCGGCGTAGACATCGTGCATTTGGGCCAACGGAACTACCTCGGTAGGATGAAGATTGCCGGTGAGATTCAAGTCTGGTATGACTCTCATACAACGAATATTTGAGGTTTGTGAAATGAGAGAAAGAAAATAGACAGTGAAGCAGTAGTCTTACGAGGTTGATATGGCTTGTATGAAGATCAGACACAGTCATCAGAACTCAGGAGCTGTCTTTGTGCCTTTCGAAGGATCGCCTCCGTCTAACCGTCCTAACGTCGTTAGCTGTTAGTGAGTTGATCTGCCGATTGGGTGCTATGGGGCGCTAAGCGGATCCTTCGCGCCCCATAACCTCGAAAATCACCAGTGATCAGCTCTGACGAATGGTCATGTAGGCTTTGTGATATTCAAAAAAGGTTATTACACCATAGAGGCTATCTCCAGAATGTAGACCCCAATGGATTAGCATGCATATCAAGGAACACGCGGTACGGTTTGTCAGGGACGGCCTCGATGGAAATCACATCGGATCTAGACGCCAACCAGACAGCTGCTTTATGTACATCTGAACCAGGCCCATCAAAACATTTCTTTCAGCTGTTGGTAGACCCCATCGGTCCCTGGGGTGAGCAGAGGTCTATCACCTGGGCTTGTCAGGCCATTTGCCCAAGGTGCATGTGACCCATGGCTATCCGGCGGCGCAGGTATATTGCCCATGCCCATGTATCCTTCGAATATCTTGCTCATTTCGCTTTGTAGCCTCAGGCCATTGTTCTCATCGTCCTGCAGTGACAGCTTATTTGGCGTGGGTGATGAGGAGCTGCTGGGAACTGGTGGTGGGGCCAGACTGCTGGTTCTCGAGGGTGGATTGTATGGCGACGGCATCGCCATTCCAGGGCTTGGTGTTGGAGTACCGTTGCTCTGGCGGCTATTTCCACCTGCCATGCCCGCCATCGCCATGGCAGCGTTCTCCCTCGAACGCGGATCATCCCTTTGAAGCCCCAAGCGCGGGGCATAGCTCTTCAAGCTCTTGATCGTTCGCCACAAACGCTGCGACACCCAACTTTTGGCGGACATATCCTTCACGAGCTCCAGGGCCATGTAGAACTCTTCGCGGCATGTTGCGCTAAATAGCAACGGTGCGTGCGTGCTGGCGAGAAATAGTACTGCGATAGCTGACGTCAAGAATTGATGGTAAAAGACCTGGATGCGCCGGTACATATTGCTCGTCTGGTTCAGTCTAGCCAAATAACGAATTGTTTCTTTGGCATGGTCCACAGCTCGTTGGGCTAGATTCTTGTTCAGAACAATACTGCTGGCCGAATGAAGGACCGGAGTTAAAAGCCAGATTCGAATCTTTCGGCAAAGCCAATGTTAGCATATCTTCGAGGGATACCCACAGCCTCTTGTAGTGGAACTTCGCATCTTACCTGATTCAGTCGCAGTCTCGTCCAGATCTGAAGGCGCTCAAGATTGTAAGATGGTGTAGACGGCAGAGGTATACCCGTGTTTAGATTGCTGATTCGGACCTCCTCAGGTACTGATTCGTACCATTCAGTTATCTCGCGATCTAGTGCCTCAAAATCTTCGGATTTGAGTTCCCTTATCACAGTAGGTTCGAAATAATCTACCAATTTCCAGATCTTTGCGCCCAGCTTCGAATAGGTGATCATGGCGATCAGGTACGGATGCCCATACTATCATGTGTTAGTGACAAGTGAATACAGCGTGCCGGAGACCATATGCTTACAGGATGAGGTAACTTGGGATCGATCTTGTCGTCATGGACGACAAACGGAAAACCTGTGCCGAAGCTCCATCGCCGGTCTAATACGTACGCCGACCAGAACGTATTCACCGCATTTCTCCGATCTCCTTCCTTGGGTATCTTGGCAAGTCCGTCCCGGCGATGCAATCCCAGCTCAAGACACAAACGCGCGACTTGGCCCATGACTCTCCAAGATAGAATTTCCTCGTTCGACAGGAACCTATAGCCTGCGACGAGAGCTAGGAACGGCAAATTGACAACGTCACTTGGATCACTCATCAACATTCGATTGGCAATCGGCTCAATGCTCTCCCAAAGACGAGTGGCCTTTGCACTATTGCCATGCTCTTCCACAACCAGGGCGCAGCACATGATGACCTTGAGTTCCAGTGTTTTGATGTCCGAAATGCCGTCCTCTTGTCCGCCCGGGGGTGGGAGACCACTCCTTTTTGCGGCATCCGCCCATGAAGTCATCCAGGACGCAAGAGTTTGTGCGTGTATGATCACGTCGCCAATGTCGACAACGGGGTACATGATACCCACTTCCTCCTCGTGAAGCCTGCACAGACGGACCATCTCATCCTTATCAAAGTCCCATAGGGGATCCCTTGGACGTGGTCTTGCAGTCTCCTGAGAAGGTATCAAAGGCGACCCGGACGGTGTGTCCTCTGCAACAGCGCCATTGTCTTCTACCCCTTCACCGCTATATCCCATATTATGTAGCGTGTTCTTTGCAACATCGACGGTAAAGGCCATGCTTGTTGGCCCCCGGAAGGATGGGAGGTGTCGAGCAGCTGGTAACACATGTCGATCGGATGAAGGGTTTGAGAGCGATAGCGATGGCGAGGAGGTGGCCGTGTTGGGGGCAAACGATAATGTCCTGTCTTGGATTGGCGCAAGGCGTAGAGTCTCTTGTCTCAAAGCGTTCATGCTCTGGAAGAGACTGTCCACCTGCTCCTGTAGACGGACGACATGGTCGTTCATCTGCTTGTACTCATCGGAGTCCTTGAAGTTATTGGTGCAGCAATTGGGGGCATACAGACATGCCAGATTGAGATTGCCGCATCGTTGACATGGGGTTTCGCCATTGCACTTGATCTTCCGACGTTTGCACTCGTTACTGTAGAAGTTTGGTGTCAGTCATTCGCTGCCTATAGCATTGATCATGTCGAGTCGCAAACGACGCAGATTTCGAGGAGCATTGCTAGAGTCACCTCCATGTCCTCTCAAGAACAATGCAATTATTGGGTCTGCATAGAAAAGCAGTGCATAGTGTGTTACATACCACGCGATCGAGATGTACTACACATTGTGAGAAGCAGAGTTAGCAGGCGGGCCACATTTCGATGAACAGTGGAGCTCATCAAGACAAGACAGGACTCGAAGACAGGACAATTATCCACATACCCTGTTCCTCTTGGACCTCTGAGCCCTAGCAGAACCATCGTCACCGTCGGGCTTCCGTTTGGAGGCGCCGTTGCGGGCACCAGGAGCAGCAACTGCGGCGCCAGACCCCGAGGCGAACGGTGATGGCAGCGCGGAATTGTCTCCGAGCGCGGAAAGCGGCGACCCTGGATGGGCGCTGGGATGACGTGGAGAGATTGCTGCGGCGTAGGCTGGGCCTGTCACCGGTGTCCCAGGGGCTGCAGGATGCGTCAAGAACGACCGCAAGTCGCTGACCTGTGTCTCGAGTATATCCATCACGATTCCCGTCCTCCGCGCTCAGAGTTGGCAGGTTCATCCATTCATTGGGATCTCACAAGAGGGAGAGAAAATGTCCACTGAAAATCGGCACTCGTTCCAGCTCTTCCCCCCTCTCCACCCCCCAGCTCAGCGCCAGCCCGCTAACTAACATCAGGCAAACTTACCGGCCAGCCGAAAAGGCGCGCGCGGTGGTTCCGCCTCTGTCGGAGTAGTACTGCAGCACGTGACGCCAATTGGCTCTCTTCACCTGTTGACCTTCCATGCTGGGCTTGGGCGGGCTGGATCGAGGAATATTTAGCGCAACACATAAGATTGAGCGAGCAGAAGGTCCTGCCGCACATGAATCACGCCTCAGACCAGATATCAGTTATGTGCAGGTTATCAATCGAATGCTGGGCTGAGCGGGCCTTGAAGTAACACAAGGTTGACGCTTTGCGCTTGCTGAAGAGCGTGAACGAATATGTTCTTTCTTTCAGGCATGCCATCTACCCTGGCAACACGAATTTCTATGTATTACTGGCAGCATCTTGGCTGGCTTCCATCGGCAGTAGATGCCCCGGCCAAAGCCTCCTATTCTTCGAGAATCTGGTTCTAACCGTCCGTTTACTCGGTTTGGAAAAATTGAAACTGTTTCGCCCATGCATCCTTTATGCTCTCATCATCAGGGCTGATCATCTTCTTCGCCATCACCGTCCTCCTCATCATCGTAGTCTCCTTCATCGTCCAGCTCGCCGCCGATTTCAGACTCCTCGTCTTCGGTCATGACATAGTCTTCTGGCCAAATCAATGGATATGCAGTGACTCCCACATAATGTATTTCCTCGGTTTGATCGTCGAACTCCCACGATGAGCCAACCTTCTCTCCTTCCGCTGGTGGAATTCCCGCGTACTCGTCACTGCCCTCGTCGAAGATGGAGTGATCTCCTAGGTCGTCATCACCATCCGTCCCCCACTCACTCGCAAAATACGCCATCTCCCGGCGCACTTCGCGGTTGGCATTGGCTAGGCTGACGAACACGCCAATGTTCGTCCTTTCGCCTTCGTCCTCCTCAGCAGTCCGCGGCCGCTTAGTCCGCTCGACGATGTAGATGCATCTGGGCCATTGCGCAGCAGTCGGCGTGGGCCTGAGCTGCTTTGCGGGGGGCTGATCTCGTGTGTCGTTACCAGCCGTCGAGGACGTACGCTTATGACTCTCCATAGACTGATTGACTGACTGACTGACTGACGAGCTTCAGAGTTGCCGGTCGCTGGTGGAAGTGGCCCGCCCGGCGTCTCGTCTCCGTCACTGAAGAATGTGGCAAATGTGTCTCCTGATGACCAAGAGCTTGCCCGCGCGCGCGTGTGCCCATGAACTTTAGTGACCCCGCAGTGGGAGCTCGGAATTTGCCCCGCGATGCAGCGTTCTGATCATTGTATGCACGTACTGCAATGCCCAGCACCTGAGAAAAGTTCACCCACGATATGTTCCCAACATAATGAAATTACCAGAATCTAATGATGATAAGCCAATGTCTATTATTCGTGGTGATCGTCTACAGATGCGTGTTCAACAAGTGCTACAAATTCAAGTATATGAAATTGCGTCCATGTCACAGCGTTACTGGCTCACGTGTCTCCTATGAAAGTCTCCTCAGCATGCGCCCTGCACCGATCTTCAGCGTCCCCGAACTCCTGGCCCGCACACAAGGATGCATAAGGCTGAGAACACACAAGTCACGTCGGCTGCACACTCTAATCAATCACTTGCCTCAAGCAGCTTGACAATTCCGCGCTGTAATCCACACACCGAAGCTCCACCGTGATCCTCCCCTTCAAATTCCCATAGCCACACCTGAGAAAGCCGCTCGCTTGCTTGGAGGCGAGCGCCCATTTCCAATGCATTGTCCCTCATTCTACGCTCCAAGGCCCCTTTCTTTCTTCGCTCGAAATCTTCGTCTGATTCTCCAGGCTTCTGCACGGCATCCTGCTCCAGTGACCCGAACATCATGAACAGTCTGGGATTCGACACGGCACTCTCCTCCCAGCTGCTAATGACTTCTGGGTCGGAAAACCGCCGTGTCCCTCTCAAAAATGCCTTTTCTTGCTCATGCACAATACTGCAGTCATTGAACCAGATAGATGGACTTGCTGCAATGTACGTACTGAACAAATCTGTCTTCGTAAACAGCGAGAATAAAGTGAAGAGCCCTCCGTACGAGTGGCCAAACAAAGCCTTTGGCCAGTGTTTCAGGGGCAGGGTAGGAAACATCTCCTCCACAAGAGGCATGACGGTATCTGCCAGGACTTCGAGGAATCCTTGAGCCTCACCGAGCGTGATGTCTTTCATGGGCTGTCCATCACGCCCGATAGGATGTCTATGCTCCTGGTGCTTGGTTGGAGGCGTGAGGTCTGCCGATCGCCTTGGATCATAGACATTGTCTGTGATGGGATAGCCGACACCTACAACGATGGCCTTCTTGCCAGAAGAGCTTTCGAGGCGATGGACAACATCGGCAGCAGTGAAGAAGTAGGCGTTCCCATCAACTACAAAGCTACCATGTTGCAACCAAATCTCAGCTTCGCACACTCCCTAGATGGCGTAGAGATAGGAGAACATGCCTCACTTGCATCAATACCGCCTTGGGGCAAAGCAACTCACATGACAGGTATAGGATCATGTCCATCTTCTTTTGTTGTTCCGTCCGAGTTCCAGGCCAAAGGCCAAGACACTTGAATCAGGTATTGCCCTCGTGGAGTGTTGATGAGCTGTTGGCGGTTGTTCGGCGCTTGCGCATGTTGATGAGGATCATAAGTTAGAGCCGCCATGTCGAATGACAGGGTTACACCAGAAGAGATGGAGAAAGCCACGCTTCTGGAACCTCTGTCAGATCTTTGAGTGGTGGAGCGATGAATCTAAAATCTGGAAAGTCGCTCTCCAATCCTGCATTGTAGCCCCTCCTTGACTCACTAACAGAAGTGGCCGTTTTTCGCGCTTCCGTACTTCGGGCCATTGCCATCGGTTATCAGAATCCTACTGAATCCCACATCCCGATATCCACGCTTGTGAGAATAGAACGAAGGCATGCCACCCGCCGCATCCTCGGAACAAGCAATGGGGCGTTAGAGCGTAGCGTCGCAAACTCTCTTGGTCAGTCCACTTCTCCCAGTGGATTTCAATGAGGACACTCACGCAACGCGTACGAATGCATCCCACCTGTTTACCCGTTCTACGGCGTTCCAGCGTCTTGGCACTGGTGCAACTAGTCCTTCTGTGGCAGAAATAGCCAGACCCTGTTGGCCTTATTATCTAAGAGACTCCACACGACCACCAAAACTGTGCGGATCAGATAAGATTAGATGGGCCATTCACGTCTCGTGTTAGGACATGATATAGGGCCGTGGAAAGATTTTCTCGGTCGGTGGGACGACCTCGGGACCGGAAGATGCACTAGATGATCAACCGATCTCGGTTTACGGCGTGGTATCAAGGATGTACTTAGTGAGAAGGATGGATTATAAGCAGGGCAGAGTTTCGTCCGAGTCTTCATGTTGCTCAGGAATCGATTGTGAATTACCGAAAAGATAGTTCAAGTTTACAGCTTGGCCCAAAGACTTCCCGAAGATGGCAGACTCGCCATCACATTCAAGCGCCGATGTGTCTACGTTTCCCCCGGCATCTGATGCCGATGCTGAGAAAGCGGTTCAAGTCAATGGCCGTCACCATGAGCCCACGAACGCGGAGATTCTCAAGATGTCTTGGTCTCGTAGGGCCTTGATCTCTGCATTTGTAGGGTAAGTTAGAGAGCATGAGCTAGTCTACTCTACGACAACCTGTTAACAAGATGGCGATAGTCTATTTGCCGCGACGTTTATCCTGTCCTTCGTCAAGTATTCCACGAAGGTGTATGATGCATATGCCACGAGCGCATTCTCAAAACATTCAGCGCTAACTACGGCGAACGTCGTGTACACTATCATGAATATGGTCACCTATCCAGTCATGGCTAAGTTATCGAACGTGAGTATCCTCTTGACCAGACTTCCTAGGAATGCAGAAAGAGATTGGCTTACAAACGGCTGCCACCATAGGTTTTCGGTCGAGCAGAGGGCTTCAGTTTCTCGATTCTCTTTATGATCATATCTCAGGTCCTTTATGCTGCTTGCAATAACATTGCTACATACATTGTGCGTATTCTAAGCGTAACCTGTAGTAACGCCGCACAGGACACAAGAGCTGACTTATCTACCAGGCGGGCGGTATATTCGAATCGATTGGTGATACCGGCTTCACCATTATGCAGCAGATATTCATCGCTGACACCACAAGCTTACTCAATCGCGGCCTTTGGTCTTCTCTCCCGGAATCTGTCACTGCCATCCCTACACTATATCTTGGAACTATCGTTGCCGATAGCGTATTGGAGCACTCGACCTGGCGATGGGGATACGGCATGTGGGCTCTCATCTTCCCTTTCTGCGCTGCGCCTCTCATCATTTCAATGTTTATTCTCCAACGCCGCGCCAAGAAGAATGGATATAAGAACAAGAGCGCTTGGGCATCATCACCCGCTGGTGCGTCCCTTCTCGAACGGGTGCACCGCCTTGTATGGACGGACTTGGATTTCCTAGGAGCCTTCTTCCTCGTGGTGGGACTTGGTCTTGCACTCATTCCCCTGTCTCTTACTGGCTCCAAGAACAGTGACCGATGGCACGAGGGGTCTTTCATCGCCATGCTTGTTATCGGTGTTGTAGTAGTCGGAGTCTTCTTCCTTTGGGATGCAAAGTTTGCCGTCAAGCCATTCGTGCCCTTCCGCATGATCAGAGAGCGCACCGTGGTTGCCGCGTGCATCTTGTCGATTCTCGACTTCTTCCACTATTCCTGCTTCACTCTATTCTTTCCCAGTTATCTTCAGGTTGCTGGAGGCTACTCCGCTGGCCATGCCTCGAGGATCGAGTAAGGAGCCCGTTTGATCGACTAAGAAAGTCACTAATCTTAAATACTCTAGTAACGGTCTCCGTGTCTCTTTCCAGATTGCCTCGGTCTTCGTGGGCATCCTTATGAGATACTTCAAAAAGTCTCAGGTGTTCGTTTTCATTGGTGTACCGCTTGTCATTCTCGGCCAGGGGCTTCAGATTTACTTCACAAATATGCACGGTGATGGACCTGCAAACGAGCCATCATTCGTGACTGCAAAGGTCCTTGTTGGTGTTGGCAGGGCCTTCTACCAGACTGCTGCACAAGTCTCTATTCAGGCAATTGTCAAGAAGGAAGATGTCGCGGTCGTAACAGCTGTATACTATGCCGCAATGAACTTTGGAGCAGCTATTGGCACAAGGTGAGTCAGATCATCCACTCCTCACTCCCTATTCCTACTGTTCTAACAAATATGGTCTTACAGCGTTGGCGGTGCCATTTGGAACAACCTACTCCCCGATAAGTTAGCCAAGTATCTTCCGGCAGAGGGCAAGAAACAAGCGCAGGCAATCTACAAGTCTATCGTCACAGCAAAGAAGTTCGCTAAGGGTAGCGAGATGCGGTCGGCCATTGATCTGTCATATCGAGAGACACAGCAGACCCTGGCCATCGCAGCGACTGCAGCACTAGCGCCGATGTTGATAGTCATGTTCGCCTTGAAGAACGTAGACCTCAGCAAGAGACAGGCTGAACAGGAGCATGATTCTGACGAAGAAGAGCAGACTCCAGTGGGGAAGGACACCGCGCATGTCGACGAGAAGACAGTTGATCGCCAAGTCAAGGAGCTATGAGCCTGCAAAGGTTGGACGAAATCCAAGGGGTCATGGAGTAAAAGTTAAATAGTACTACTCTCCACAGTGCCGAAATGCACACTTTCAAGACGTACGTCAAGGCTAGGTCTCAAATTGTGCCAATGCTGTTATTAGATCAAGCACTTACTAAACTCCTATTCACGATGATATTCCGAATCAAGATGCGCATACCGGTAAGACCAAAAAGCACACCACACAAAGACTGCTGCGGCAGTGGCACAGAAAACAAGGAATGTGATAGCAGCCTAGCAAGTCAGCAAAAGAAGCCAGTTGGATGTTTGGTATTGTAGGGCTTACTTTGGCATCTCCACCGAAAGCGCTCCCGTCATAAAGAGGTGTGGATACATAAACCATAAGGCCGATGATAAATCCAATCGCCGAGTAGGCCATGAGTCCCATTGGTGCCTGCCATACAAAAATCATATTCCGTTTAACTGATATTTTCATGGGACGGGACTGTGTTGGGCCTCTACTGACTGGTCCTGTTGTAGTGTTCGTGTTCGTAGTACTAGTAACGACCTCCTCATCTGGGACTATGACATGAGCAAATATTGAGAGATCTTCAGCCAGGCGCCGCTGTTTGGGAGAACTTTTTGCAGTTACGAAGATGAACGTCATCGTCGACGAAAGGAAAACACCTGTTATGCTGAGTATAAGACCTGAATACCATGCCGCTGGTCCAATCCAATGCTGAGTTGGACGTTCGGGCCAAGAGAAACATGCGACGATAGCTGCTGCAAGTAATGTGCTCTGTACGTATTCTATTTCAGTGCCATGCCATGTCATGCCATAAAAGCCCTGTAAATTGTTGCAGAGCTACTTACACCAACCGCAACGAGCTGAAATTCGTGTATCTTCGTCTCTTGCCAATGGTGAAATTGTTCGCTGATCTTGTCTTCATTTTCGTTCTCCTTGACACTTCTGATGATTGAGAGAATCGGTATCAATGTGTTCTCCCTATATGAGCGGTAGTAAGGAAATGTGACCACGTTTGCCAGCCACGTAGCCACTGTTGTGGTGATCCTCTGGATTATCGCCTCAACGATTCTAAGTATGGGCAGTGATAATGTAGTAGTCTCGGAGTATACGTACAGGGTTAAATCCTCTCACTGTCATCATGAGTCTATCTTGTAGCATTGAATCCGGAGCTTTCAAGTGAGATGGGTATCTGAAGGATATGTTTGCATCGTTGAAGTGTTTTGTGGCGCATGGGTGGTTCTGTGAGGCGGTGCTGATGCCTGCTGTCGATCACCCACAAAAATTGCGCGGGTGGCCATTTAGAGTAGAGTGGTTCAGGCAGGTGGTCGCATTGCCGCCGACCCCCTGGCTGCCGCGCTACGTTTTGTGCTTCTGATCCTGATGAAGTGTCTGGGTTAAACTAAGCGCCCAAGTCGAATCAACAATTGAAAAGGGTACGCCCAAACGAATTCAAATGACATGGTATGTCGTATACTTGATTACGTGATACAATCTCGAGACATTTCTTCCCTTACAATTCAGGCCCTGTACATCTAGCAGAGCATAGGTGTACTCTACCCTCTTTTAACCGTGAGGTCACAGTGTCTAGATGCCTCAATGATATCCTATAAAATACATCTCGATGGATATTAGGCAAGGTCTTTTCCATTTGAAACTCGGAGCATGAATCCTGGTACTCGGGACCCTTCAATCTAAGGTCGCTTCCGTGACGCGAACCCAAAACTGATCAATTAAGAAGCTTGAAAAGCCTCTACAGCGCCATGGCATCTCTGGGTTGACAATTTGAAAATCAAAGGCCCTTAGTAACTGTCAGTTTGTCAGCAATCACTCAGATGTGGAAACCCTCTATGCGAATACCTCAACAAAAATTTTGTTCAGCTCGATCCAAGCAAGCGTTTTCCCAGGACACATCCACCGCCCATGGCCGAATACAAGGTCAACATGCTTAATGAGCTGCGCCCTGTTGGCCTCGTCGCCCTCGAGAAAGCGTGCCGGGCGGAAGGTATCGGCGTCTTCACCGAATACTTCCTTATTTCGGAGCATGGCGCAAACATTGACGAATATATCTGTGCCACCGGGGACAAATCTACCACAGATGGTATCACCCTCAGGAGGAACCCGTTTCGAGAAGCCAGTGATAGCTGGAGGAACCATTCGAAGACCTTCGTTGATGACAGCCTACAAGTCATCAGCAAGGTCTTTTACTCAGCGTGGAGTGGCAAGAAGCTTACCTGCAAGTAGGGAAGCTTCTTCGCTTCCTCATTTGTGATAGGCCTAGATATACGCCCTTGTCGAATGGCTTTAGAGATCTCATTCTTCAAATTATGGTACACATGAGGGGTTGATATCAAATAAAGCATTGTGCCTCGGATTGCAGTTGTCGTGGTTTCCGATCCAGCGGGAACTTGAAGAGCGATCTCCAACTCAGCTTCTCGAGCGGAAAGACCTTGCTTGATCCATTCATCCTAAGCAGAATCAATAGCTGCTCGATACAACTCAAGAATGAAAAAGTTTCAAGATCGGTGGATACTTACCAACATGTCTCCGTGCTCACGATCTGCTCTCGGGCCTACTTTGAAGCGTTTTTCTGCCTCTTTCTTCGCAACGCTAAAAGTGAAAAATTATGAGCAACCTGGCAAGGTTGAAGTAGCCAGAAAACCTACCCTAAGAATTGACCCATTCCCTGCTTATCCGTCGGCTTAGGCCCTGCCAGTTTTAGAAAGAAGGTAGATGAGAAGAAGCCTCGCAGAGAGCTCATGCTGATGCAATGCATGAATGGCACAAAGTCATCAGAGTCTCCCAGAAAGTGAAACATGTCAGTCTCTGTCGGAAGATCTCCCCACGGCTCGCCCATCCCAGTGAGAGTTGTGACGTCGATGGTGAAGTATCGTGCTATGCGGCCAAAGTCCATCAAACGCTTTCCGTTCTTCGTGGCATATTTTGATCTTAGAAGATCGACTAGGACAGCAAGCTGGGAATCGACATCCTTCTCGAGATTCATCCGACCTTTGCCGGCATATCCGCCTGCCAACTGGGCTTTGCGCTTGTCGTGTTTGACTGTATCCGGTTCCGATAGCAGGCTGTGACCGTACGGATCGAAGCGCACGCTCGAATACCACCCGCCACGGCCATAGGTGGAACGCACACCGTTGATATGTAAAAATGTCTCCGGATCAAATATGAGCAGCTCGTTGGGGCCAATGCGGGCTATTCTACCGTACTTCTTCTGCACCTCTGGAAGTATCTGATGCATGCGACCGGAACTCATGGCTTTGACACCCCAGAGGTACGAGAAGGAGGCCCAAAATGGCCCTGGAAAATGTCTCAGACGCCGCCATGCTAGGATAGCTGAGATAAGATAATACGCCACTGATGCAAACGACAAAAGAGCAATGATGCCAACAGAGCTTCCCCATCCATCGAGAATCGATGATGGCTGCGTCGAGGCGGCCATGATTTTAGCTCGCGGCAGCGACTCGGTCCACGGTGAGAGACGGTGAGCTCGACCGAGAAGATGAGAAATGCGAGCGAGCGGAGTGGATGGATGAGGTGTCGAGAAACTGGAGTTCGTGGACCCGTGGGGACGGCCCGCCCACGATCCGCTTCCACGGCTTTGGGCTACTATGCAGTATCGCTGACTTTCATGAATGCGTTTTCCTCGTTTAGGACTAGAAGCGTGCTGCGTGGTGGAGTCTAGACGTTATTAGTGGCCCAGAAATGGATCTAGGCCCCCGTTGATAACGGCCACAGGATGCTCGCCAATCTCTCTTCGCAGCGCAGAACGCCATCGATCTAGCGCATCCTAATATCGTGCAATTAGACCCAATAATTCAAGTGTTCGTCTAGCCTAACGATCACGCGGAGTTGTAACACTAAGAGAGTCGGGTTGCGATGAAGATTAGGAAGTAGCATCTTTTCGAGGAATTATCTGTGTTGTACAATATTTGCTCGTTCAGCATGACGGATCTCTTCAAAAGGCTGTTGGAAACATTTGAGGAGCAGCCATTACTGGCCATTTCTGCATTCAGACGAAACGCAAGGTGATCTTGGAATGGTCTCTGGCAATCTTCAATGGCACAGTGACTACTGCTGGGTTGTGTGTGCTGGACTTTCGCCGATAATAACTTGCCTGAATCCCATCACAATACAGCAGAGGACATAGTTCGAACGCACTTCGTCTCCCCTCTCACAGCTCGACAGTCGTATGACTGGTCACTCGTGAATGTGAGGCTCATGCAAGGCGGGCTGAGACACGAATGGAAGGGCGAGCGCTTAGCGACATGCACTCTTCTAAGCAGTTGAGACTGTAGTATTCTTCCAAGTGGAGAGCCTAGGCTTGCGGAATTTTTGTTGCAACTAAATCCGTCCTCTCAACAGCCTCTTTGGTGGATTACAGTTGGGGATCGGGCGCACATTGTTTAATTTTGATTTGACAGTCCTGTACGCGATGCAGACTCTTTAAGGGGAACGTAGGCATAAACAACTCAATCATGAGTGGCATGTCATTGCCAGGAATTCCTGTGTCGATGATTGCTCAGGAGGGCCCGGTGCAATTCTGCGGCCATGTCTTTGGAAACATATCACAATACAAACATCGATCACTTCCAATGACCTCATTTGCGATTCCGCGGAATGACTGTAGCAACAGGCATAGTACTGCTTTCTTTGCCGACTCATGGTTCGTTTCCCACACCGAAAAGGGTCGCTCGATCGCACGTCCATGTGTAGTGCACTTGAAGAACGCTCGCGCTGTGGATGTATTGGATCATCCAAATCTGGATGTCATATGTTGCTACAAAGAATCACTTAGAGAGCCGCCTGGGGTTGAAATTGGTCCGGCCGCCACTGTTGACAAGAAAGTGACGGACGACTGAAGTGGATTTCAATAGAGACGCCGCCATATCGTCTGATCGGCGAGATAAGAAGATATTCGTACAAAAGCAGAGAGGAAATGAATCGGCAGCCAAGCAAGAACCGTAATGAGTGGCAGAGTGATATGGCAAACAGTGGACCTTATATTGACTTCAGCTGAGAGATAGAGCAGCCTCGGAGTGGCGCCGAGACCTGCCAAGAGTGCCATAGATACACAAAATCAGCCTCATAATCTCCTCGATGCCGTGAGCCGAGGCCTAGTTTGACTTTGAGATGGAACTTGCCAGGTATTGAGTACATTTTAGGAAGCAAGTATAAGGGACCCATCCGGTGAGTGCAGTATAATGTGGACGTCTAGACAGTGCGCCCTTCAAGAACACATCAAACACAACTTTGTATGCTTCTGTGTGATTGTAACTTTGAAGTATTGTGCCCAAGCCAGCGAGAAAACACCTCTCCAAGTGTCTTGCCCGAAGGATCGAGTTGCTTGGGTGTCTTTAGCCACCTGCCCAGGCCAGTTACAACTCTGTGTAGCCTACTTTACGCCATTGCTACCTTCCTAGCTTCCTAATAAACCTAGAACGGTGGAAAGCCATTGTCAAATTTTCTTTTACCAACACTAACATGAGAGCTACAGCACCGAGATGGATTATTCTAGAGTATAATATGCCGGGTTATTGACGTCAGCTTGCTGGCCGGAGCCACGAGCCTGGTGGACTAATTCCTTCTGAGTGCAAACACTGGCTCAACTGGGTGCCAAGTTTCTGGCCCGGTATGTCATGCTCGCATTAAAGTTCTTTCCCGTAGTGTGCCGGTCTGGCCGTTCCCCAGGTTGGCTTTAAGTGACGTTCGTGATGCTCGTACGATGGCCTGGCTAGTGCAGTAGATACCCATGTTCGAGTCCATAGCAGCTATGACGGACGGGGTGGTGCCAAACTTGGGCCCCAAAACCCGGATTTTGAGCATTCGCGATGTCACAACTCTGGGCGCTTTTGCCACTTTCCGCGACGGTCCTTTTCCCCCTGGCTCGCCTGGCAAGCAAGCGCGAGCAGAGGAGACAACGGCGCCGGGCAATTTTGATTAAGCGAAATTACCCTTTATCCAAATGGAAGCAGGCGGCTTGGGCGGCCCAAATGGCTAGCGCAGTGGCCGTTTTTAGGACGGGCCTAACGCTGAATGGGAATGGTTCGCTATCCGGTAACGCTAGCCTCTCCCCCCTCCTTGCTTTGCTTTGTCCTCCTTTCTCCTCAGAGCGCGTCGGCAAGGGGGACACTTCACTGCACAGTCTTGTACTATGCAGTAATAGCGAGTCAACTCTGGCACTCGAGTCCCGAGCAAACACCTGAATTTGCCCTGTGTGCTGTGTTGCATTGTACGCACACAGCGGTAGGTATAGGACAGACATCACATTGTCTACACGTGGCTGGTTCGTTGTCAATCTCAAACACCTCTACCACAGTTCAACGTTACGTCTTGGCCGGTGTCGGCTCTTCACCTATCAGCAGCGCGGTCAACGCGCTGTCTTCTTGCCGAGAAGATGAGCAGCCTGAAGGCGAAACGGGGATGGAGGATGGAGGATGATCTCCGGTGCTTGTTTGCACCTGCACAAGGTTGAAGAGTCAGCGACAACCGAGCCTGGGGATGGATGCGAGATGATCTGACAAGGAGCAGAGATTCCAGGCTCGCGGATAGCCACCAAAACAGTACATCCTCTCGTATAGAAATTACTGCGAGATGTCATGTCCCTGTGCGCACAATGCATCCGTCAACAATAATTACAACTAGGCCGGGCCTGTGCCGTGGAAGCCGTGCCGCTGGAGGATGGGTCACCAGAAAGAAGCAGTCAGTCACGCTGTTTTATTTTTTATTTTTTATTTTCTCTTTCGAGTCCCCAGCCTAAATCCTAGCTAGTGGAGAGCCAGAAACAGCTCCTTCAATCTCCACAAATCAACCGGCGGCCCTACTGCAGGGGATCCGTGGACGCTATTCGCTGCCCCGGCCTGACAAGCATCATGATCAGAAAAAGAAGCATGCGGACTGGACAAACCTGGCCAGTCGAGCACAAGGATCGACTAGGGCCACCACAAGGGGGATCCCTCCCCCCATCGGCTGCTTTGTTGGCGCCACAGTCATGAGCGGACACCACTGAACAGGGGGCCGAATATTGGATAGAACGTTGAATCTCGTATTCTCGCTGGCACCCCAGCATCCACGCGCCGAGCGATGCCCGGGCTTGACCAGGTTGGGCTCGAGGTGTTGGAGGGGATGGGTGACTGGATGCATCTGATGGCTGCATTCAAAATCTGCCGATTCCTCCCATCGGCTTTCCTGATTCTTTCTCTCTTCCTCCTTCAGCACACACGAAGACAATAATACACATTCGCTCGTCGAAGACAGACACTCGCTTGCTTGCATTTCTCGCAACAGACATTCGTTCAACAAGACAACTAGTCAACCACTCAACACCTTCAAGATGCGTGCCGCCATTGTCAGCTTAGGAGCCTTTGCGCTCGTCGCCAGCGCCTGGGAGTACCCCTTCTGCGTGAGTCGACCTCTGTAGGAGCAACATGTATCGCGAAACCTCGAGACTAACATCCAGAACAGGAGCCCGACAACTGCTACCGTGAGCTGACCGATACTCGCTTCATCGAGGAGTCCAAGGAGTTCTGCCCCAAGTATCTCTCTGGCGAGGTCACCACCATCCCCTCTGACTATGAGAACTGCGACAACGACGCTGCCGCCGTCTCGTCTGCTTGCTCTTGCATTACTTACACCTCTACCACCTCCTCCTACCCGACCAGCACTGCTGAGGTTTCCACCACGTCTGAGGTCCCTGTCACCACCACCACCAGCGTGTCTGAGACCGAGTATCCCACCACTACTCCCAGCTCATCCGAGTACAGCACTGCTGCTCCCACCTCCAGCTCTGCTTCTGAGTCTACCACCGAGTGGACCACCAGCACCATCTATGCCACGACCACTCTGACCGTCACCTCGTGCGCCCCGACTGTCACCAACTGCCCGGCTCACTCCACGACCGTCATCACGACCGTTGTGCCTGTAACCACCACTGTCTGCCCCGTCACCTCTGAGTCTGAGTACCCGACCTCCTCCGCGGCTCCTCCCCCGCCGGCTGAGACCACCACTCTGATTCCCGTGCCCTCCACCACCGAGGTCGGCACCATCACCGCCGTGCCCACGACTTCCGCTGCTCCCACCAGCTCCGTTCCCGTCACCGCTGGCGCTGCCCGCGTTGGCTCCGGAGCTGTCCTGGCTGCTGCCGGTTTCGTGGCCGCTCTTCTGTAATTTTCTTTTCTCTTTCATCACGGCAAATTATTGGCATGAAAAAATGGATTGCATGATGCACGGAGAAGGGTGTTAAATACGGGCTTGGATGGCAAAAATATTTACGATTGATTCTAATGCTAAATTAATGCAACAATTTGTACATTTCACATCGTGTTCGTCGTGACATGTTCTATTGTCTTCCTAATGACAATGAGACATGATGCCCTTTGTAGGTGTCCGTCTGCGATTTTCCGTCGCATGCGGCGCTCTCAATCAACGTCCCTCCGATGTCAGGTCAACTTGGCGACGTGCGCATTTGATCAGCAGTGTCAGTTTGAGCCTTGTGGATTTGTTGCTCCACCGTAACTGTACACACTTGAGATGCGTGTAACCGGCTCGTGGGTCACAACGTCTTTCCGGGTCCACTTTACGACTAAGCTTAAATCAAAACAAAAGACAAGCGCGACCCGCAGACAAGCCGATCGCAATTCATCGTGCTTGCCAAAAGAAGCAATATTTCCACTCTCACAGAAATTTCAAGCCCTCGTTCGGTCATCAACAAAGCCGCAACAAAATAAGAGCAAAAGTGAAGGTGTCCCGTACGATGAGGTTACCCTTCACTGAGACAATACAAACAGGCGTTGATCGCAATGGAGTCTGCTAAGAGAGCCTAGTGGCTAGCAATCCGTGGTGAGACATCTCGGGTTCTTGGCGCGCCTGCTAGGCTCGTCGCCGGTGTCGCGCATCTCGGTTCTATCGATTGCTAACCGGAGCCAGGCCAGTTTGTCGCCCTGGAGGGGAAGTCTAAGACACGCATCGCGTGGCTTCCAGCACTAGTGTCGCCATGAGAGGAAGAGTCGGCTGATGCTGCGAGGAGCCTAGAATAGCATGTGCATGCTATGTCGTCATTACCGCAGACATCCCGGATACATGTTTGGGTGATCGTGTAGTCCGCCCAGTGTGAAAAGGTTGTGATGTTGATTCTTGACTAGCGTTGGCGTAGCTTGAACCGAACCATGCCACAAGACGCCAATGGTTGAGCGAGGGCCAGAGTGTTGTCTGTGAGTATTGGTCGATATTTGCTTAAAGACGAAGCAATGCTTTGACCGGTGAACACTGTCGCCGTTCAGCCTTGCCACACAGTCTGCGCTATGACTCTCTCATAATGTTGTATTTCTCAAGATACTCAGGCAATCTGAACTCTCCTACTACTCTACCGGTCCGCCGCAAGACAATCTTGTTACCAGAAGAGTCCACATGCCTGACGAAGGAGATTCTTCTCTCAAGTTGGACCACTCGTGAGATGAAGCACAGCTTGGACGACGGCTCGGGGATGTTATCGGCAAAGATGCGGCACAAATCACAACCGGACGATGCGCATTCCAGTATGCGTCGGAGTGATGGTAGCGTTATCTTGAGCTGCACTTCCTTGCCTTCCTCCCGATATTCTTCCACAAGTTGTCGCTCTAGGATCAAGGCGCCGCGCACGTGGCATCCTTGGACAGACTCGTGCCGCTTGATCTGAAAGCGTTCTACGTCGTCATAAAAGTCTGGAGTGTCCATATTTGCACGAAGACGGTGATGATTTGTGAAGTGTCCACTTAGTGGGCAAGGCTGAGGGCGGGATGCACCTTTTCGAAGTACCCTTGCTCAAGCGAGAGCAGAGCGAGCGAATGTGAACCTCAAGGATGTTTATCAAATTAGTGCAAATATCCGGCTAGCATTCAAGATTCGTCAGAAGATGAGCGCCGCCCTGGAGGGCATCGCAGCGGACTTCACTGTCCAGAATGTGCAGAGACGAGGGTTGTATATAATCACATGTGGAATTGCTGACTCTTTTGCAGTTGCATCGTACCATCCGGGGTCATCATGTGGATTCATCTCATTGGTGGATGGTGTAGGCGGCCTCAAAGCCTTGATCTCCATGTTCAGGCTGTGAAAAGTAGACAAATGGCTTTTCTGGCGACTGCCGTTGCAGGTGGTGTTGGAATCAGTCTCCACGACCGCTGTCTACCAATCGTCTGACGCCTCTCGTGTTGTCCCACCCATAATGTCTTAGATCTTATGCGGCGTGCTTCATCATGGCTACGCGTCGCGCGTGCAGGAATACATATGAGGCGCCTGGCTGTCCGCGATGAACATTCAGATGCTATGTGGCTATTTTCCAGTTTAAGGGCAACGTAAATCGCGTTCGGAGTGAGATTGTGTGGTGCAAGTCCTGAGGATATTACGGGTATAACGCATCGGCAGTTGTCATGGGGAGATGGTTCGGTGGACACCTTGAGGACATACACCCCGCAATTGCTGTGTCATTACATCATGTGGCCCCATGAGGCCGTGTGTCTCGGCCGGGAGTCATCAGAATGCTTGAATGTCATTTCATGCCTCCACTAGAGGCTCTTGCGGGTAACTAGGTCAAAATATTAATAGAAACGCTTGGGAGTCTAGTTGCAATTGAAACAGTGCAATATCTATACAATATTGGAAATGACATTTGCAAGCCCATTCACGTACGTTCTTGGTCTAACGTCTAGGAACTATCCCTATGAAGGCTCCTTTTCTCTCTCGGCGGTAGCTACAATAAGCTTGTGCTTTGCCATGGTAAATATATTGCGATATTCAAACAAACCAATAAACACGTCAGGGGTCCACTACCAACACACATGTATTTAGCTCAAATAAAGCTGTCGAGAACCCGGGTTCCATTGTATTACGCCCTTGTAATAATATCTGATTTAATTCGAGACATTGATCGTGTGTACTGGGTATTAGGTAGGGAGAACCCTTTAGTGCTCTCGCAAATCGCCTTGTTTCTTTGGTTCATCAATCTCATCCGCAGTTATCCTGACTTGTCTTGCTATCCCTGTTCTTGCATCATCCCACGCCCTTTCTTGCATATCCCGCGCGTCTGTTACTGCGTGTGTTCCTCTTTCCATGATTTCGTTTCTGACTTGCCTTGCGGCTTCATCCATAGCGTACGACACCTCTCGGGTTAGTCGTGGCTTTTCCTCTTCTATCTCGCTCACAAGGGCCTTCCTACGGTATCGAATCTCCTCTTCAACATGCTTTTCATCGTCTTGCAGATGGTGTGCGGTTTCGTGAACCTGATGTGTCTTATTTTCGAACTGGGACTTCAGATTGCCGATTGTACCGTCAAGGTTCTTTAGTTTGTTCATTACGCCGTCGATTTTAGAGGCGTCGATACCACCGATCTTGTCGGACCCGCCTCCACCCATTAACCGCATGCTGGTGACCGAATTGTAACTGTCTGGAGTGTTCATCTCGATTTCCTGCTTCGTGTTTGCGTACATTTGCTCGATGGTTGCCACCACTTCATGAACGTCCAGGGGACAATTATGACGGGAGAAGTCACGCTCACGCTGCTCAATAAACTCTCTGATCTTCTTCCACTCATTTCCGAAATACTTGAGCCGGCCAGGCAAGCCAGAACCCTTGAGAAAGGTGAGGAAGCCCGCGATGACAGTATTTAGGGCTCCGAAAGCTGTAATGGCCTTGTTGTTCGCGTTCGCCGCGCCTAGAGCAGTCAGAGCAGCAGCAATAATGATTTGTAGGAAGTAGCAGCCGTTTATAACCACTGAAAAGACTTTGTAGCTGTCCTTTGCCTTCTGCTCGGAATCCACAACGCGCGCATAGAGACCAATGTTGGCTGCGGGACGTGTTCCGGTCGGGCCACTGGCACTGAATCCAAGTTGGGGAGATGCTGTTATGCCAAGCATCAAGCGGAATAATGCCAGAGGGTCATCTTCGGGCATCAGATGTCCTGTATTGTGAATCTGGCTCTGCCATGGCGCTGAGTTGCCTCCCAAGGTTGACGACAAGGCAACAGATGCCGCATTTGCTATATTTGGCGCGTTTTCTTCATCCAATTGACCTTCTTTAGGGCGTCGCTTGAAGGCCAAGCGCATGGCAGAGTCGAGAAAGGAGGCCATGTTAACTTTGCCTGTACGAGCTCTGAGCGGCTGGTGCAAGGCACGTCGCGTGCGTTATACATAAAATCGTGAATGAGAACGGAGGATTTGGAGGGGACACCAAAAGATCAAAGCTCGAGCGGGAGATTCTTCAAGTCGGTTCTCGACCCTCCATGGAACATCGTTAGCGGCACCAACAAACAACCATGTGTCTCGGAGACATGCTATTGATAAACAGCTGAAGACCAATTGTATCATTCGTAAGGACTATTGGACGGGACAGCCCGACCGATGTGTTCAGATGCTCGCAGATCACGGCTCTTAGTCGCCTTCGCTAGGCGCAAATGGGACATTCAGCTTGGTCCATGTCTTGTCGGGCTGCCAAAAATGGCGCCTCGCGCAAGCCCCCTCATTCACAAATGAAAATCATCTGCGCATTGTTTAAGAGCTACTAAATTGACATGCTGATTTATCTGAACTAGTGTTTCATGCAATCGTTATGATACAATGCCAGTCCATCATCGTACCTTGTTGTGGCGATTGCTGGGTTGTTTATTTTCATCGGTCAATAATACTTGAAGCCACCATGTTTTATGCTTTCAAATCGTCAAATCAGCTTCACGTTGGGCCAGAGTATGCAATCGGGAACATCACCGATTTCAGAGATATGTCTGAAGGTTGAAAAAGAAAACCTGGCAAAGAAAGAGAAATTTATGTCTTGCTGTTGAAGCTAGATGTCTGCGTCAAAACCTACGACATCAAATGTTTTTTCTTCATTTGTATTGAATACTAGTATGTTAGGATTTTTGGCATTGATGATGCTCTCGTCATCGATAACCGAGATACTCTCTATGTGACGAATATGGCCGATCGGATGGGTTGAAACTGTTCTGTTGTTGTCCGTATTATCCCATTGTGACTATTGAGTCTTCGGTGGCTTCCTCCCGTATACGACCATTCTATCCGACACGATGAGCAACTAGAAGAGTCATAAAGCATGAGCGGAGTGGACTTACACAGTAATGTACGGGTATATGGACCTCTTCCTGATTTCCTGCCGCATGTTCGCTACCAAGACAAGAACCTCTTCGCGTGACCAACCCAGAATTTGAGTCAGTATGAATAGGGAAGATCCTTCCATATCGCGCTCTAAGGCAAGCTGAAATAAAAGACCTGCCTGCTTCAACCTCGGATCTCTAGGCCAATTGTTCACTGGGAGTTTGAGCTTTGTCTCCGCAATATCAGTGAATCCTGCCGCTTCCATATGTCTTTTCATCTCGCCCTCCAGGCAAATAGTGAACGGCCTTCCCATCTTTTCGCCAGCTATGTAGAAAGATTGAGCCCATGTGTTGAAAACATGATCCTCGGGCAGTTTGACATGATCTGATAAGCCTTGGCAGCCAATTTCAACATGTTCATAATATCCCCCGGGCTTGAGATGTTGTAATATCTTCCTGTCTAGGTCTTCCCAGCTCGGAACAGATCCATATAAGCCCCGGACATGAACAAAGTCAAAATGATTATCTGGCCATGTCCAATCCAACAAACAGTCGTCAACTAGAAATTTCAAATTTGGCGGTATCCAGGTCGGCTGGGTTGGACTAAGATCGGTGCCAAGCACCTCGGCTTGGGGGAATTCATCTGCAAAATCCATGGCCCAGATTCCAGTCCCGGTCCCAATATCCAGAACACGACTAGGAGTTGTCGCATCAACAGGTGCAAGAAAGAGCTTGTTATCCAAGAGCATTGTTAGAGCGTTGTGGAGCAAGTCAAGTCCTTCGCTTTGTCGCTCGTCATTCGGACCCCAGTATTCGCCCGTCTTAGCATTTGCGTAAGTGCGCCCATGTATTTTGCGGTACTTCAAGATGCTGGGGGCGATGGAGTCGCTCGATGCAGTAGTCCCGGCTTCGATAGCCGAGTCAGCATCATCCTCCTCTTCGGTAGTGTCGCCAGCATCAAGAAGTGTTTGAGGGGTTAACAATGGAGCAATCGCTCCCACAGATGGCGGTGTTATCTGTACTGGCTTGGCTTTGTTGGACGGTAAGGTCTCCAATTTATCGCTGCTCATCTTGATGTATTCTAGTTTTTCAAGACCATGTTCTTATGAGATGATTAGCCTTTGCTCTCTTCTTTCTTGTCGATTTTCTGTTCAGACACACGACTTAGTATGCTGGAGATCCACAATGAGAAGACTTGAGGATATTTGCCATTAATGTAGCTTGGCTCTGCTTGGTTCAATAAGTCTTGCTGGTGTGCATGCATATGGAGACATTTCACAACTATTATCGAATCAACCACTGGCAGTTCTGCATGTTGGTTTGCGAATGTGTGACGGACCGTAGAGCGCG